>NC_085870.1:54924329-55224329 GCF_034702125.1 Engraulis encrasicolus | reverse complement strand
TTGCCCATTTTGCATTCGTTGCCCTTTATGCATGCCTTGCCCTTCATGCATGTGCTGCCCTTCATGCATACACAACATACAGTTAACCATCTAGATATGAATGTCCTGTTTGGCATCTACCATATTGACCAAAACACATTTTCACTAACTGTAACAAATGTTTCCCTTTGTCTACCCCTAGAATTGTTGTTGTTGACATACAAATCACTTCACTCTCTTGTTCCTCAGTACCTCTCTGAACTCCTCCAACCCCACTCCCAGTCCAGGTCTCTGCGGTCTTCTGAAAAGGACAATCTCATCATCCCCCGAGCCAGACTCCGTACTGTTGGTGACAGAGCTTTTTGTGTTGCTGCCCCCACGCTCTGGAACAGTCTACCTCCCAACATACGCCAGGCCCCCACACTGGCTACGTTCAAGAAGCACCTTAAATCACATCTATTCACAGAGGCATATGGACTTTAACTTCACTGGCCCTACCCCTGCCCCTTCTCCCCACCTGTGAAGTAAAATTAAACATTTTCAACAGCAAAAAATATATAATTACAATTTAAAAAAACGGTGTTTGGAATATGGGGGTCACGAAAATATTCTTATGTCCAAAATGGGGTCACAGCCGAAAAAGTTTGGGAACCACTGCTTTAATTAATGTTTTTTTCATATATCTAGCTAAACACATATCAGTAATGTAAGAGTAACGATTATACAGGCTCCCAGGAATGGGATTTTCATTGTCGCGAACCAGGATGTACTTATCTTTGTTGCTTTGTAAAACTTTATGAATTTTAATTGCTTTATTCATCTATTGAAATGCTTGCTACCCTTATGCCGCTAAGATGCTTTTATTATGCTGCTAAAATGCTTTACTGTTTTTCATTATTGTTTTAGTAAGAGATTGCACAGCACTTTAGTCAGTTTTGCACTTTTAAAATGTCCTTAAACAAATCCTACTTACTTACTTACTTACTTACTTACTTACCGGAGTAACACTTTATAATAATGGGTGCATGAAAACATTGGGAAAACTTGGCAAATAATGAACTTATGATGAACAAAACATAGTAGGAAATGTATGTTACTTTTTTTATAGGTAAGCTTTTATAAAAAATAAAATATTTACACATTTTTTGTAAATGAATAAAAAATACTCTGTTAAAAGGTTTGTGAAATCTTGAACACATTTATAGGTATTTTATAAAGCATTAATAAAGCTTATTAAATAATAATAATAAAAAAACATTTGTTATTGTTTTGTTCATCATTGGATAATTATTTACAAAGCCTTTATGATGCTATGATGATTATAAAGTGTTACCCTTACCTGTTATACGGGCGTTGAAGGGGCTCCCGGGAATGTGCTTGTCATTGTAGCGAACCAGGATGTTGTACACGCCAGGCAGCGTGGGTAAATATGTCACCGTACACGTGCCGTCCTTATTGTCCACACACTGGATTTCAGCTTTGGAGGGACCCTCGATGGCTAAATCCAAACCACCTATGCATTGAACACGCACGCACGCACGCACGCAATTTCAGCAATTCAGCTTGAGATGGACCCTCAATGGGTAAATCCAAACCACCTATGTATTGAACACACACCTTTTAAATGTAATTACCAGAGATGGGACCAAGTCACTAATTTGCAAGTCGCAAGTAAGTCTCAAGTCCTTCCAATCAAGTCCGAGTCAAGTCACAAGTTACGACACATTTGACCAAGTCAAGTCCAAGTCCAAGTTGTGCCAAAGCCAAGTCAAGTCCAAGTCTTATTTTTTCCAAGTCCTTGACCTTTGGTCATGAATTCCTTACCTCTCCACACTCCTTTTCATGTCTACCCTTCTCCAGTCATGTCCCTTACGAAAATCGACCATGGTATACCATGATTTCAGTTTTTTGAGCATGGTTCGGCATTGGTTTTTGGTTTTACGAAAATTGAACCATGGTTTTACTCTGAAAACTAACCATGGTTTTACCACGGTTTATAATTCATTAAATTACTTTTATCTTTTATCCAACGCACATATTGGTGACAGTCCTTGGAGCAATGTGGGGTTAGGTGCCTTGCTCAAGGGCACTTCAGTAATGGATGGAGGAGTAGGGAGAGATGGATCTAAGGGTGGATTTTAAACCTGCAACTCTATGATCTTCAGCCCAACTCCTTAACCATTACACCATGACTGCAGACAAGCTTTCATGTTTTATTGGGTGACCATGCAACCCACAATTGATCATGTTTTTTTTAACATGGTTTGTGACTATGGTTAAAGGTAAATCGTTTCACACACAATGCAAAAAAATGATATATTCATTGACTTGGAGCACTATTGCAAGTCATTGCAAGCTAAAACCGTCAAGTCGAGTCAAGTCTCAAGTCAATAGCGTACAAGTCGAGTCAAGTCACAAGTCATTCCTAATATTGGCAAGTCACGTTTCAAGTCGAGTCATTTGAGATTCAAGTCACAAGTCAGTCCAAATCACAAGTCACAAGTCCACATCTCTGGTAATTACCATATTGGCCCGAATATAAGACGATCCTGAGTATAAGATGGGTAGCTACTCTAATACCCTATGAGGTGCCCCCTGTGTAGACGGTGAAAGGAGAGAGAGAGAGAGAGAGAGAGAGAGAGAGAGAGAGAGAGAGAGAGAGAGAGAGAGAGAGAGAGAGAGAGAGAGAGAGAATACCCTCCGAGGTGTCCTCTGTGTAGATGGTGAAGGTAGCCATCTTGTTGGTGACGCCGTACACTAGCCCTGGGCCGTAGGCCGTCACGGTCGGACTGCTGGCGTGATTGACATAAAACTGCAGTGGCGATTCTGTGGAAAAAAATTGAGCAACGGTCACTTGAAGGTTAGCAGTTTCTTTCCAGAACTGCTGCCCATTCACAAACATGACCATTTTCAAGAATACTCACCAACACTATAGTTGTATATAGCATAGCAGCATAGCTTGAATGAGCAGCATAATTGCGATACCTACTCTGGCCACCATCTTAGATAGTGCACCTTTAAGGATATAACGGCTCATTAAAATAAGGTACAAGGTTTCGCATGTGCGAGGACAGGGACAGGGGCAGTGCAGGTCTGCATGCATGTTCTACCCATGGGAAATCAGCACCCCACTCTTGACTTCCCTGGAGCCCATTCACAGCAAAATCACACCTGCGCCGAACATGGACAAGGGTTCTATTTTCAAGCTGCAATGAGCCCTTCACGGGATCCCATTTGCAAGCATGTCCTAGTGTGTGTGTGTGTGTGTGTGTGTGTGTGTGTGTGTGTGTGTGTGTGTGTGTGTGTGTGTGTGTGTGTGTGTGTGTGTGTGTGTGTGTGTGTGTGTGTGTGTGTGTGTGTGTGTGTGTGTGTGTGTGTGTGTGTGTGTGTACTGCACCCAAAAAAAGGCAGGGCCCCACCACCACCCCTTGTCTGTGCTCTGGAGTACAATAGTATCAGTGATGATGACCTTGTTGAAAGCACAGATATAAATTGGGTCCCTGCCCACATGGTAGTTTTGAAAATAACAACTAAGTGAGGACTCATGAGTACATTCCACCAAGAGGGCAAACTTGTCAAATATCAGGCCTGTAATTATGCAAATTATGATTATGATTGGTCTACATCTTAGAAAATGTCAATGTAGATAGTCTGTTAAAAAAACAAAACAGCAAAGAATCCATGTCTTTCTGTGGTCGTCTGTGATGTATGATAATTACGGTGTAATCAGTAATTTGGAAATCTGACATTTTCAAATAAATTGGTGCTTTTGAAGCGGCGTTTGAATTCATATTTGGGTTCCGCCTGCTATGTGATTAATCATGATTAATCACAGAAAGTCATTGACTTAATGTGATAAAAGATTTTCATGTTTGCCCACCCCTAGTTCTTTTGTGAAGCACATTGAGTTGCACCTGTGTGTGTGTGTGTGTGTGTGTGTGTGTGTGTGTGTGTGTGTGTGTGTGTGTGTGTGTGTGTGTGTGTGTGTGTGTGTGTGTGTGTGTGTGTGTGTGTGTGTGTGTGTGTGAAAGTATGAAAAAAATCATACAAAACAGCTGCATATTATCATTATCATCACCATTATCATCATCATTATTTTTCTGTCATAAACCCAACCACCATTACTGCATGTGTTTTCTGCATCATCATAATGTATTCTTATTAGTAGTAAGTAACCAGTCAAAAACAAATGATTCCTTGAGCATTGCACACATTTGTGTGCCGGAATCCCTTTGCATTCTGACAGCAGTTCCAATGACCAAGGGCTGAACTTGGCATGTGAGTGCCATTATGTTTGATGTGCATCTCACGATTAGCATGTTGCATACAAACTGACACATCTTGATGCATACATGTATAGCGTTGGGAAAGTGTAGAGTAGGTTATACTCAACTTATTAACTTCCTAATAGTAAGGTTCTGGGCAGTGTTAATTTTGTCAGCTTTTTTTGATTTAGTCGTAGTCTTAGTCACAATGACGAAAATCAATTTTAGTCTTAGTCATATTTTAGTCATTGCCTTCCCAATTTAGTCTTAGTCTTAGTCTAAATGACGAAAATCAATTTTAGTCTTAGTCAATTTTTAGTCATTTTCGCCATTTTAGTCAACACTGTACATTACAGAACTTCTCCACACACTTTTAACATATATCATTGTCTGTAGAGAATAAACCTTCTCCGCACACTGCTTCTCTCTTTAACATATATCACACTGTACAGAAAAAAACCTCTTCACACACTGGTTCTCTTTTTCTCTATTTTATTTAATACCAGTGTTAATTTCGTCAGCTTTTTAAAATTTAGTCTTAGTCTTAGTCACAATGACGAAAATCAATTTTAGTCTTAGTCATATTTTAGTCATTGCCTTCCCAATTTAGTCTTAGTCTTAGTCTAAATGACGAAAATCAAAAAAGGGCATTGACGAAATATTTTAGTCATAGTCATGGTTGACGAAATTAACACTGGTTCTGGGTTCATAAACAAACTTTTTAGGCCATATGTTAGCCAAAATTGGTCCAACTTTCATTAGACCAATGCCATTTTACAGATATAGTCTCATCCATTTCAAATGTGAATAGAAGAAAAAGGGCTCAACCTGTTACCTGGAATGTGAGTGCCATTATATTTGATGTGCATCTCGTGGAGACCGGCCTCAGTGGGAGAGAACTTGACAGTGACTGTGCCATCCTTGTTATCAATGATTTCAGGCTGAGCAGTCTTGCTTGATGGCATGTGCACCTCACCTGGACAAGCAAAAAAATAGAAAGACTGTACAGGAGAATTGAGTAAAATTCTAAACTTACAGATATCACTATGAAACTACCAACTATAAACTACCAGTTGATAAACATGAATAACAGATTTTTTTTTTTTTTTTTTACAAGTTTTCTATAATTTTATGTCTAAATATTCTAATTAGGCCATATCTAATTAAACGTCTTTCTCCACTGCTACATCTTCGGAACTTTTCTGCTTGTTGTCCTTGTCACTTGACACGAGTGGAGATGAGGAGATGAAGGGTTAAAGATACCAAGGTCCAAACTATGTTTCAAATGTTTGCACAATTTTATTTTCCCAAAATAAACAGTGCATGAGGGCAACCAAACAAAAATGACTTAACTGAAACAAACTTGACAATAAACATAAAGTTGGTACCTCAGAATTACAAACTGACACCTTCACTGCTCACAGTCTCTGCTACATCCGATAAACAGCAGGACAACAGAATACTAAAAATTTTCAGAGCACAGCTTTTCACCTGTTACAGCTGCTTCTGACGTTCTCCCCCGAGCACAAACCACGACTGGTTTAAACAGACCTCGCCCCTCACACCAGGGGAATTAACCTAATCATTGACCTAAATTGTATGATTGGTTCGACCAAACTCCGACACCTTACAAAGGCTACACAGTTTACGGACATATTCACAACTGCCAGGTACCACAAAAATAACATGAAACAATATACATAACAAATCAGACAAAATAATGCCGTTGCCCCCAGCACATGTCCCACATCCCAACATTACACCATTTGTACACGTTATGAAGATTGAATAATGACAATGAATTAAGAGTCCACATTTTCAAACATTTCTGCCTGCCCTCCACAGTCACGTTCGATGGAGTAACGTGTTAAACCGGTGCGCGCTTCCGATTCAATAGTGATGATGAGCGGAGGAAAACGAAGTGTTCAAAACGGAATGTAGCGAGTGGGTACCTCTCTCTGCCACCCTGGTCTCAAAATGTTAAGCTGCAAGTTGCAAAACTTGTGACGCGCGCGCGCGTGTGTGTGTGTGTGTGTGTGTGTGTGTGTGTGTGTGTGTGTGTGTGTGTGTGTGTGTGTGTGTGTGTGTGTGTGTGTGTGTGTGTGCGTATGTGTGCGTCTTCAGCTCGCAAAGAGCCACTGTGCGCTGAGCGCTCATGAAACGACATGACTAATTGTCCATACTGTACGTCCATACTGCACTGTACTGCTGTTTCCCTCCGGGTGCACCGCTGGTTAGCAAGCCAAGATAGCTGACAAGGTGTCTGTGACTGTGCCTCCCTGGCGCTGATTAAATACACCGTAGGTGACCTCCTGAAGCTCAACTCAGTCCATGTTTTCTGTCCAACTCTGTCCATGTTTTCTCCAAGTTGCCTTGAGGTTATTACATCCTTCCACCTCCTGCACTGCCCACCCTATGTGCACAGGGCTATTCGTCACAAATTTGTTTACAATACCAACAACGTAGCTTCGTCTATTCCAGTGATTAGGTGTCTTGCCTCTCCGCAGAGACATGCTCAACTTAGGCCACGCCCATCTACTGCCAGTATCCGGAGCTTGATCTGCATTGACAGCTCTGCACCCTCTACCAGGACTGTTACTTCAGTCATGTTACAGAACGTCAGATCCATAAACAACAAAGCAGTATTTATTCATGACATTATTACAGACTGTGTATGCTTAACTGAAACATGGCAGAGCAAACAGGACTTTGTCAGTCTCAACCATGCTACTCCACCTGGATACACTCATAATACGCATGGTGTACTTGCCATCATACACCACTCTGATTTTGTGGTCAGAGATCATCCCGTCAGTGTATCATTCTTTGAATGTCTCCATCTCACTGTGAATGGCGCTGCACAGCTGCAACTGGTCCTCATTTATCGGCCTCCTAAAGTCTCCACCAGCTTCCTCTACCTCATGAAGCAAGCCGGGGGTCAGTTACAGCGACGGCACAAAAAAAGCCACACTGTCACCTGGAGGCCTATAGGGACCACGTCAGGAACTACAAGCAGGCCCTTTCTACAGCCAAAACGCAATATTTCTCCACTCTAATTAACAACCAACAAACCATCCCAGGATGCTTTTCCCCACAATAAATCGCCTTCTCCGCCCTCCTCAAACACTCCAACCATTGGATGTTGAATGTGCTCCAGCTTTCAAGACTTTTTTTATACGCATAGTCGACACCATCCAACAGTAGCTCCTAGCTTCACCCCAGCACCACAATGACGAGCCACCTGGCACCCACCAGCCATGGCAGGATATTCCCATCCCTGCTGCTTGCCCACTGCACCGCCTCTCCTGGAGCAAGGCACCTAACGCCACATTGCTCCAGGGACTGTAACGAATACTCAGCAAATAACTGCAAGTCGCTTTGGAAAAGAGCGCCAGCTAACTGTAATGTAATGTTTTTAACCCACTGATGCTGGAGGCTGCGTATGGCGCACCTAAGTCACGCCCTCTACTTCCTGGTTCATGGGGCAGGGGGAGTCAAAAAATAATTACTGGGCTTGAAAATTAGTGTTTTTTTGACACCAATCCAAACCTTGGACCTCCACCTATGCACCACAAATCCAAAAATCACTAATTTTCAAGCCCAGTAATCATTTTTTGACTACCTCTGCCCCATGAACCAGGAAGTAGAGGGCGTGACTTAGGTGCCCCATACGCTGTATTGAACTAGGTGCCTGGAGCTGCATAGACACAGCATTCAGGGACATACAATTTGAGATGTTTTATTAAAAATATGGGTATAGAGTATAGAGTATAGAGTAGAATATGGGTTAGATCTGACTGAAGAGCACATTCTAATGCAAGAACAGGGTATTAGCTTTTAAATGCAACTCGTTTCATGCTTTATGTGCTTCAGAGGCTGAGATATTTAGGCTTGTACCATAATTTTGTCCTCTGAACAATCAAAAACACATGTTGTACGATAATTTCAGAGTTTTCCTTCAGTTGACTTACAGTCAATCCGGAAAGTATTCACAGCGCTTCACTTTTTCCGCATTTTATTACGTTACAGCCTTATTCCAAATTGTATTCAATTCATCTCTGTCCTCAAAATGTAACAGTAAATACCCCATTATGACCATGTGAAAAAAAGAGTTCTTGAAGGTGTTTGAACATTTATTAAAATTAACAAGTCCAACAGGCGGACAACAGATGCGTCCCTCTATGTTTGTGGTTCTCAACTTTTTTTGCCCAAATGCCCCCCAGGCCTCCTCATAACCTGCCAAGGCAATTTATCAGGAAGCCTACCATGTAGGCCTATAAGCCTGAATTTGAAAAAGTTGGCCTACCATGGGATTTCAAATAGATCAAGTAGCCTAAATTCCAAATTACCAGACATTAGTAGTCTATTCAAAACAACCTTTTTGTCCCTCACCAGTCAAAATGGACAGTAAATGTTAATCTTACTAGCCAAACACACACTTATTAATGGTTGAAAATGCCTATTAAGTTGGTCTTTTCTATTAGCCGAACTGAAATTTCACCAGCATTTGCCCAGTTAGCTGGTGTTAAATTAGAGCCCAGTTAATATGAACCATGGTAGTAGTTCTATCAAGCCATTTCAGCATCACGTGCAAGAAAGAATCTAAACATCGACAAATAGGCTAATAAATAGGCCTAAATAAAACCGCTGGGTGAATCATGTCTTTATTGTTCAATGGGAGGTTTTTTTTAACGCCAAGGCACAAAGCAGTGTCATCCAAAACGTGATAAAACCAGGGGTCTTCAGGTAGGCGACGTAGCTCTATAAAAATTCTGTCAGTCGTGCGCACTGTCAAGCGGGCGGGGGCAACATCACCCTTTATTTCGCAAGATCGCACTACCGGGGCTATACGCTTCTTATCCGCCTTTCAAGCTTCGCTGCACGGTCAGCCCGCGGCAGACAGACCCAGCAGAACAGGCCAGATAGCAAACGGCGAACGGTCGTTTGCACACATTACCCACTCTGAGTCATTCAATCGCTACATAATCACAACATAGTGTCTACATGGCGTAAATGCGATTGCATGTTGGTCCTAGATAACATTTAAGCCCCGTTATATTGTTATAGAAGTACTGTACAAGAAGTAGTGCAATGTAAGCCTGTGGGTGCCTGGTTGTGGTAAAAAGCTAACGAATGCTAACTCTAGCTTACCCCCGGCTGGCTAAAAACAACGAGTGATTAATGACAAAGTGGGGAAACCTATTTGTGTCAAATAAGTTTGTAGTGCATTTTTACACCAATCCATGATAGTGATGGTATTTATAAGCATGTATGCTCTTTAAATGAAGCAAAAACTTTGATGTTGGAAATCACAGAAATCGCCGGCATGGTTTCTCTGAAAATGTTGGCCAAAGCTGAACTGCAACTGAACTCTCTGTGCCGCCCTGTGGACACAGAGGGAATCACAATTCAGAAACTCATCACGGGCGGACGGACGGACGGACCGACGGACAAACAAAGCCTCTTATAGAGATGCGTGGGACGCATCTAAAAAACAAAGAAATCATTTACATAAGTATTCACAGCCTTTGCTTAATACTTTGTAGAAGCACCTTTGGCAGCAACCACATTCATATTTTCATTTCGAAAAAAAAGAGGATTAAAAGGTAGGTCATCGGTGTGTGTTTCAACCTTTCTTTACATTGAAATTTTACATTTTGAGTCTGCACCTTGCTAAAATAGATGGGTGTGAGTTTTGACGGCAATGTTGGCATTCATACATCCCCAAACAATGTCAGTCCCACTACCATGCTTGAGACCAAGATAAACAAATTTTCTTTAGATGGTGTCAAGGATGTGTGGTGGTAAACAAGTGAGTTTTACAAAAAAAAGTGCATCTTCTGGCTAGTCAACCATGGTTGTGGGACTGACATCGTTTGGGGATGTATGAATGCAGTCAACATTGGAAATCTGAATTACACCTAAAGAAGCATGCATGTCAACATGCGCTGTGACTACAGAAGCAGATCATGATACTCTCCATAGGATTTCATTCAAAACTCACGCCCATCTACTTTAGCCAGGTACAGACTCAAAAAGTAAAATTTCTATGTAAAGAAAGGTTGAAACACACACCGATGACCTCCCTTTTGATCCCTTTTTTTTTCTAAATGAAAAAATGAATGTAGTTACTGCCAAAGGTGGTTCTACAAAGTACTAAGCAAAGGTTGTGAATACTTATGTAAATATAATTTCTTTGTTTTTTAATTTTAATACATTTTCAAAAACTCTCAAGAACTCTTTTTTTCACATGGTCATAATGGGGTATTTATGTTACATTTTTAGGACAGAGATGAATTGAATACAATTTGGAATAAGGTTGTAACGTAATAAAATGCGAAAAAAGTGAAGCGCTGTGAATACTTTGCGGATTGACTGTAAATCAACCATTGGGTTCGTGTTCAACATTTTACATCTGGCAACACTGCCTGTTGTCTGAAAACTGACTGAAAACCCTCCCCAAAGCAGCATAATTAGACCATTCGTGGATTATGAAGAAATTCAAAATGAATGGTCTGGCTTGTCCGGCTATTTACCAGGCGTTTTTTGCTGTCACCTTAGGGATAAATGGAGGCCTTACCTGTTACCTCCCCCTTTGTAAGAGTAAAAGGGATCACTGTGTCCAAAACTGACTCATTAGCTTACAATCCAGTGCTATATATTCCGAATGACTATTCATCTTTCCAATTACGCATGTGATAGGTTGGTTGAATGATCACCTGTTCGAATTGTACAGGTAAAACAATGCCATTTGGAATGTGTGGCCCTAGACCGTGACTAATGTATCCATTTTGCCCATCACTGATTTTAACTATGTGACCGACAGCTAAGTATTTAAATGGAGGCCTACCTGTCACCTCCCCTTTCGTAAGAGTAAAAGGGATGACCATGTCGAAGGCCCTGAATCCTGTTCCCGTTCCATTCATGCTTTTGGCAGAGATATAGGAGCCATCAGTCACCTAAAATAAAGCAAAAGACAAAAGATCAGAAAACGGCTCTGTTTGCATTTCCACATTAGAGGAAAGTCAGGTCAAGTCAATTTATCATAAAATGTGGAATGTGTCCACAGATCAATAAGGCTATGGGTATTTCCCATTTCCCTTTATAGTTTTGGTGGTTGAAAGGTGGTGTATAGAGTAGCTAAGTAAAGCCGGGCTTTAACTGTATGGCCATTGGCCCGATTCTTGGCTGAAAACCACCCTTACGACAATCTGTGGAACATTACCTCCCAGATGGTCGCGCAAGATTTGTATTCATGTGGCCATTGGCCCGATTCTTGGCTGAAAACCACCCTTACGACAATCTGTAGAACATTACCTCCCAGATGGTCGCGCAAAATTTGTATTTGTGTGCGATGTTCTAATTAATTTATTTATTGTGCATGTAGAGTAACTGTACATGCACAATAAATAAATGGACGATGAGACAGAGGCAAACGTTGAAAAACACAATGGCAAGGGATTGTATATGTGTATCAGTACGCAGGGTTGGATAAAAGCACCAGCTAAATGTAATGGAATGCAATGTAATGTTTTGTAAGATAATGTAATGTGTGTATCACTACACAGGGTTGGATAAAAGCGCCAGCGAAATGTAATGTTTGTAATATAATGTAATGTGTGTATCACTACCCAGGGTTGGAAGCCGGCTCCAGGGAGCGTCTGTTGTTGCTGATTGAGCTGCTGCTGCACCAAAGGAGCTTCATCACTGGCCTGATGATGGAAAGGGGTTATACAAGTTAGTCAATTTGCTCACTCACACCCATATATACACACAATGCACACCAGTGGTCATCAACCTGGAGGCACACCAGTGGTCATCAACCTGGGGGTCGGGATTTGTTTATTCTGAGCTTGCCATGACCTCTAGCAACAAAAACAGCCATCTTTCCACAATGCACTGTTGTCACTCCAATATAAAGTAATGTTAAAGATAGTCTATACATACCGTGTTATTATGGATGAGTGTTAATATGATGCACGTCATAAATAAATAAAAACAACTTATCAGCCCCCCCACACAAGTTGGTTGCAAATATTTCCACATACTGTACAAGTCACTGGTGCATTTGTCCATGGTCTGAAAGTATACAACCATAGTTCGTAATCATACAACTGTGTCCACAAAAGTTCCAGTACTGTTTGTGCATGTGTGTGCGTGTGACATCGTCTTTCATTGAGATGGTTCTCAATTTCTGACACTACAAGTTATGACGTGTATGCGGCTTTCAAATGTATACAACAGACCTTTCTGCCCACTACTCTCCAATGTGGACACTATTGAAAGACGCATCATTTCTGTCTACATAGAACAGTCTATAAAAATGACTTAAAATACCCTGATTTGCATTCATTGAAATACATTTGAGGACAGTTTTATTAGCCCCCTCCTGAAATTAGACATCTCTCTTGATTTCTCAGTGAGAATGACCATTATAACGGTTCCTGTTATTTTGGGAACAAGTACACCATGGAGATAGTGTCCAGTAAATTGAATTGTTTTAGCCCCCTGATCATTAATACTTAATTCTAAATAACTTTATTTCCTTCAGCCAAAGAGCACCTGCTAAAGAGAAAAAAGTGAAGCAGCACTCCTCCATGATCAACATTCCCCAGTGAACAGTTGATTTTTTTTAGCAAACAAGATAAAAAATCAGACAGACAAACAAACGGAAAAAACAAATCAACGCAGATGAAAACATAAACTCCTTGGCGGAGGTAAATATAGTTCTACTATAGTCTTAAGTCTATCTATCTACTTCAAATGATGATTTCTAAGCTTTTTGCCGAGAAGTCAGTATTTTGGCAGCAGGTGAGACAAGAGGGACCAAAAGCCAGGGCAAAAACCACAGAGCCAATGGACCCAATGTTGCTGACGGCGTGAGGGTATCAGAGGAGGATGGTCCACTGGTGGAGAACGAGCCCCAACACGAGCACGAAGACCCAGTCCTCACCACGCCAGACAGGGCAGAGCCAAACACAGAGACCAAGACAGCCGCCAGAAGGAGCAAGATCAAGTGGCCAAAGTCTAGTGAAGCAGAGGCGTGGCGCACACTGGACACACACTTGATCAATATCCTTGGGGAGTCACTGCATGGAGGGGCAGAGGCCAAGCTCAATCTGATTGGGGACATCGTATACCAGACCTGCAAGGACAGGTTTGGTGAGATTGTGCCCAGACAGAAGACCATCCAAAGGGAGAAGGGAAGGAGAGAAAAGGAAATCCTCCAACTGGTTCAAAGGCGACGGCAACTACGCAAGAGCTGGAGAAAGGCAACACAGGCAGAGAAGGAAGGCTTGAAAGCCTTGTGGGAGGAGGTCAGGAAGAGGCTAGCCATCACTGCATGAAAAGAGGAATTTGTGGATGAGTTTTGCACCTTAAATTGCCTCATACCTCAAGCCACAGCATTTGCGGCTCCCCCATGCCCCCCTCCCATCCCCTTCATAGGAGAGCCTTTAATATGTAAATGCCAGTGATCAGGTCGGGAGCTGCTCCAGTCAATTTCAAGTGGGGTGGGGTGGGGTGAGGTCAGTGTGGGGGGTCGGCAGGCCTGTTTCTAGGATTTTTGGGGGCCCTAGGGCATTTTTTGGCCTTTTACTAAAATGTGTGTGTGTGCGTGTCTGTGTGTATGTTTGTTCACGCTGCCCAGTGGTGTTTTTCAGAATCACTGACCATTTAACCAGGGATAGGGAACCTATGTCTCGAGGGCCCTTGATGCCGTTTTATCCGGCCCCTGATATCATTATAATGTTTTGCAACTTCACATGAAATAGGCCTATGACATATTTTGCAGGCCTAAAGGAATCTTAGAAATTACATTTCCAATGCAATTAAGTTATATTCAGGGGACCTAGAAAAGGTGGGGACTGTTTTAAAGGTGTCTACCTTTAAAGGTGTCTATATGTCTATATAGGCCTAAAGGTGTCTATATAGGCCTACATTTTATGGGGAAATCTTGATTTGTGTTCATAGTAGGCCTACGGCCCCCGGAGGATTTTATGACCATGGTAGGAATTTGAAGTGGCCCCTCGAATGAAAAAGGTTCCCCACCCCTGCATTAAACCTTTCTACTAGCCACAGCTTTGCTGTCAGTACATTTTATTATGATACTATAAGCTCAGAAATTAAGTTGATCAAACAATTCGATAGGTGCTATAAACATTTAAATGAACCTACAGAATAGGCTATCAGAATAGAATCATCACACACACACACACACACACACACACACACACACACACACAAGCACACTGCACTTTCTGCACTAAACCCAAACATACACAAACTGACACACACTGACACACACACACACACACACACACACACACACACACACACACACACACACACACACACACACACACACACACACACACACACACACACACACACACACACACACACACCGCACTTTCTACCTGCACTAAACACATACACACACACACACACACACACACACACACACACACACACACACACACACACACACACACACCACACACACACACACACACACACACACACACACACACACACACACACACACACACACACACACACACACACACACACACACACACTGCTGCTGGTGTACTTGACAGACCTTTTTAATATTTATTTTTCTTCAAATGCTACTATTACCATGTCAGAACGCTATAAAGGACCTTTTAGGAAAAGCACAAAAGCACAACAATACCTCTTAATGTATGTCCTCTACAAGTCTTCTGTTGTCCAGTCTTGCACTTTAAATGTCTGTATGAGCACTGTCTATGTCCATACTGTCTTAAGTCCATGTATAAGTACTGTCTATGTCTATACTGTCTATGTCCTTACCTAGATTTAGTCTATGTCTGTATGGGAAAGCAAGAAATGTAATTTCAAATTCTTTGTATGACCAGAGCATGTAAAGAAATTGACAATAAAAAACCTACCTACTTGAATCTGAATGATCTTTCTTGGACATACATCTTGAAGTGACCCTTCGAATTAAAAAGGTTCCTCACCCCTGCTTTTGAGGAAAAACATCAATGTGCTTGGCCACTCTGGTTTTTAAATGGTATTCTGAACTAAAGCAAGGATTGTTCAAGGAAGTTATTGAAAATAGACAGTCTCTGGTTAAATTAGTTCTACACCAAGCCTTTAGGTGGCAGTAAAACTAATTCGCACAATGCGAATTCCACACACAAGTCACAAAGAAGCCATCAACCGCGGTCAGTGTTGCCAGATTGGCGGGTGCCCGCCCAATTGGGCTACTTGGGATGAGCGTCGGCAGGCAAGAACGGGAAAAATTGGCCATTTGGCGTTTTTTTCATCCGTTTTGGGCCCATAGAAGTCAATGTAATTTGTTGAATTTCGGCGGAATTTAGCGCATTTTGGCTGATTTTGAGAACCTTTTGGGCGGGATTTGGTCAGACACATCTGGCACTGGTTTCACTGTTACAAGTTTCTTGGCGATATGGGTGGAAAGTTCCTCACATACCAACGGAAAATGGGCTTCACATACATGTAAGTACATTTTACTCAACTGTGGTTTAAAGTTTCAGTACTCAAGAGCGATTGAATAGCATCTAGGCAAAAATGCATCTAGGCGACGTTGGCAAGACTGGTGTGCCGTCTGGGTATGTTGGTTTTCAGTGCTGGGCAGTAGCGAAGCGACTAGTTTAATTACATTCCCTAGTAGCTTGGTCGTAGCGTCACTACTATGTATCGAGTAACTTCCCTGTAGTTAAGCTATTTTTCCTCAAGTAGCGACGTAGTCTACAAAAGCTACAATTTGTCCCGTATCAATGTTACTCAATGATTTTTGTTTTACTTTCTCTATCCTGAAACCTAGGCAGTCACACAGGGGTTCCAAGACCCACCTGCGTGAAATCAAGTCAAAGGTGGGATATAATTTAGTTCCATGCTACTTTGAAACACCTTGCCCTTTCAGCAAACCGACCGATTCTTCCTTGTTGCGTTCTATATTATGAAAGCTAACCGTGAGTAGTTCTGGCGGCAGCTCTCAGTGACGAGAGCTCAATGTATCAGCGCGAGCTCAATGTCGACCAGAGTGGTCAAGTTAATAGAGCACGCCACCCCGAAATCAATGTGAAATACCCTGGCATTTGCAACAGTAGGCAACCTGTCCTTAAAAAGTATGGGTCCTCAAAACAGCACTTGTTGCACAAATAAGTGTAGCTGGCCTCTTCAAGAAATTGAAATTATGCATGGTCACTTTTTCTTATTGTTTCACGTGGAGGTCTACTGACATTGTCTAAATAATGTAGGATTTACCACACACACACCCCCTAGTCCTAGATGATTTACCCAAGGTTACTTTTACCACAGCTCTGGCACTGCATCAATTTTCTTTTCTTTTTTATAGAACTGGACAGGTCATTTATTCGTTCCCCTTGTTTTTTGTAGTGTCCTGCAGGATGCTGTGTCCTGCAATCCTGTGTGCTGTGCTACAAACGCGTGTGGAGGTCAACCCAAAATGGGCACAGTCTCACCACAGAAGAGTGAAAGAGGGTAAGCTTAACCTATAGCCTACGTCAGGGTTGGGGAACCTTTCTCATTCGAAGGGCCACTTCAAATTCATCCGAGGGGCCGTAAAAGTCCTCCAAGGGCCGTACTATGAACACAAACCAGGATTTTCCCTTTCACTTTAGGCCTATATTGAAGGCAGCCACATTTAAACAAACACCACCTTCTTCAGGTTCCCTGAATATAACTTAATTGTATTGCAAATGTATTTTCTAAGATTCCTTTACAAAATATGTCATATTTCATGTGAAGCTGAATAGCATTAAAATTATATCGGGGGCCGGATAAAACTGCCTCAAGGGTCGCAAACGGCCCTAGAGACATAGGTTCCCCACTCCTGGCCTACATTGTCAATATGACTTGTGCTACTTTATAGATAAGTTGTCAATGCTGTGCATTGCTATGTTTGATTTATTTTCTTACATCCTACAGATCCTGGCAGGGAGACGGTAGTGTCCTGCAGGATGGTGATGGGCCAATCTTACAAGAGACCACAGAAAACTGATATAGTGTAAGATTATCCCTGTTGGGCTCAATATGTCTTGCTTATTGATATATTTGCAATGTCAATATGAGGTGCATGGCGAAGTATTTATTTATTTGTCTCGCTTCTAGGAACTATAGAAACAACAGAGTGCCTGCTGCAGTATGACGAGGATGCCCTGATCAGAGAGCTCCAATAGACCCAGGTGCAGTGTCTTAGCAGGGTGAAATGGCACTGATATGGGTATGTACTGATATCAGTTAAAATGAATGAATTAATTCTCATATCTGAATATTGTGAACACTGGATTTACCACCAGGTCATTCTCATCTGTGCTACATGGACGACGTCACCACCCTTCTTCAGACAGCGCCATGTACATCAAGGCTTCTGAAAAGGATTGATGAGCTGATGTCATGGGCAAGAATGAAGATCAAGCCCTCCAAGTCCCGTAGCCTGTCGCTCAGGAGAGGAGTCAGGAACGACAGCACCACCTTTGTCATCGGAGGAGAAAAGATCCCACTACTCGCAGAGCAACCCATCAAAAGCCTGGGGAGGCAGTACACTGCTGAGCTTTCCGATAAGCAGATGGGGAAAGCTGTCATGAAGCAGCTCTCAGATGGCCTGGCGAGGATCGACCAAAGCCAACTCCCGGGGAAGTACAAGGTCTGGTGCTACCAATTCACTCTCTACCAGAGAGTAATGTGGCCCCTGAAAATGAGCGAGATCCCCCCATCGACCGTGAGTAAGATGGATGGGAAAGCCAACTCATTCATCCGAAAGTGGTTGGGGCTGCCACG
The DNA here is from genome assembly GCF_034702125.1 of Engraulis encrasicolus. Taxonomy (NCBI): domain Eukaryota; kingdom Metazoa; phylum Chordata; class Actinopteri; order Clupeiformes; family Engraulidae; genus Engraulis; species Engraulis encrasicolus. The sequence goes on along the minus strand of NC_085870.1, from coordinate 55,206,273 downwards.
GTGCCTCTCTGACACTGGCCTGTTCGGGAGAAACATGCTCAAGCTACCATTGAAATCTCTGCAGCTGGGCTACAGGCAAGAAAAGACCAGGTTGGTGCTCGAGCTTCGGGAGTCCACAGACGAGTCAGTGAGGAAAGCCAATGCCAGGGTCCTAACTGGCCGCAAGTGGAATGCCCAGACAGAGGTCGACCAAGCTGTCAGTCGGCTGCAATACAAGGAAATCGTGGGAAGAGTCCAGGTAGGAAGAGCAGGCCTAGGATGGGGAGATGCACCACACTTCTGGTCCAAGGCCCACCGCAAGGAGAGGAAGGAGATTTTGGTGGCGGAGGTGACAAGGATGGAGGAAGACCGCTACAAGATCAAGGCCGTGTCTCAGGGTCGGCAAGGAAGCTGGACAACCTGGGAGGGAATCTCAAACAGAAACATCAGTTGGTCAGACATATGGAAGATCCCACAGGCAAGACTCAGCTTCCTTATCCGCTCAACGTATGACACGCTTCCCTGTCCTTGGAACCTCAGCCAATGGTTCGGAAAGGAGGAATGTTGTGCACTCTGCAGTACTCCCAGCGCAAGCCTCCAGCACATCTTGTCAGGCTGCAAAATCGCGCTCTCTCAGGGCCGCTACAGATGGCGACATGACCAGGTCCTAAGAAAGCTAGCCGAGGTGCTGGAGGAGTGCAGACAGGGTAGCAGAATACCATCGCCTGCAGAGGACTCTACCATCTTTATTGCGGAAGAAGGAATTGGAAGCATCAGGCAAAAAGAAACAACAAGGCCCTTCACTCCCGGCCAGGAGTGGAGCATGAAGGTTGACTTGGAAAGAAAGCTTCACTTTCCCACAGAGATCACCACCACATCTCTCCGGCCAGACATAGTGGCTTGGTCTGCAAAGGCAAGAGCGGTAGCTCTCAAAGAGCTCACTGTACCATCGGAGGAAGGGATTGAGGCTGCCTTTGAACGGAAAAAGGCCAAGTACACCGAACTGGCTGCGGAGTGCCGGGAGGCGGGCTGGAAGACTTCCATATATCCAGTCGAAGTTGGATGCCGAGGCTTTATGGGGCTGTCGACCATACGCCTTCTGAAGGATGTGGTAGTCACTGGAGGAAGGCTAAAGAAGGCAACAAAGGAGCTGGCAGAGGAGGCAGAAAAAGGTAGCTTTTGGCTCTGGCTGCGGAGGAAGGACAGGAGCTGGGGGAATAACAACTAACCCCCAGAAAACAGCTGCAGGGATAACATCTTATCAGCTGCAGGGGGTGACAGGTAGACGTCCCTGTCACTGCCCCGCCACCGGAGATTAAAGGGGCGAAACGTTGATGAAACGGTGGTTCCCGACTGATGACCCTGCAGCTGACCCATGGGCACCGGAGGAGGTGCGACAGGCAGCAGTGCCCAGCAGGATGTAACACCTGGCAAGTTCCACCTGCTTTCAATATACAGTACAGGCCAAAAGTTTGGACTCACATTCTCATTTATGCTTTCTCTTTATTTTCGTGGATTTTTATTGTGCATTTTCATGGAGGGCATGAAAACTGTTCATGAACACCTGTAGAATTATGTGCATACCAAAAAATGTAATTAAGCAGGCTTGCAGAGCAAGGCCCGATTCTAGTAATCACTAAGTAAGTTTCTTATGCTTGCTTGCTTGCTAGCTTTGTTGCTTTCTTGTGCAGGGCAGTAAAAATAGAACATGGATCTCCTCCTAGGCCTTTCGAGATAGAGACACCGTTCAAACACTAAAACGACCGGCTCGGCATGGAGATCATTTATACTGATATAGCGTGTTCGTGTCTCTTGTCGTTTTTCCGTTTTTGGCGATTTTGTGCAAGTTTGGGTCCCCATTGAAAACAATGGACAAAACCTTCGTGCAGGCACTCCATCCCTCTAGGGATCAGAGTGCAGGAAACTTTTTTTGTTCATAAAACATCAACACCTTCACCTAGAAGTTTAGTTGACGCGTTGTTAGTGAGCTCTATGAGATGTCTCCAGTCTGTGAAAGCTTCATGTCCCAACTCCCATTACTTTTTAAATGGCAGGTGTGTAAAAACGGCAGGGCTGGCCCCATTGCTTTTCCCATTGACTCTTGAAGTGCCTTGCTGAAGAGGTCAGCACATCTTCCACAAGAGGTCCATTTGTGACTGAACCGTTTATTCTATAAACTTCATTCAAAGACTGTTAGAAAGATCACATGTATGACTCCAATCTGTGCACAGGACATATGCCAATTCTTTTTAGTTTTTTAATAACAGCTATCTACAGACCTAGAAACAGTTTTGATTCGGCCCTCTGCCTTAGAGCACCATACTAAGTGCCATTCAGTCAATCAGAACAGGTGCAGCCAATATAGGGTTCCATCTCAACTGTCACTTTCTCTCAACATTCTATTCTTAACGAGCACCTGCAACTACAGTTCTAGAAGTCTATTGTTCAGCTCTTCAATGCAATCTGATATTGTCTTGCTGGAATGTTTATGACAGCCAGCTGCTTGGCTCAATGGTGAAGGTGCTGGATTAGAGATATGGAGGTTGGGAATTCGAATCCCACTTGGACCCATGTTGATTTTCAAAATTATATCATATGCAGTGTTCCTTAGCCAATTTAAACTAGACTGCCTGTGCAGTCGCCTTCGACTGCTTAAGGTATATCCCCGAAACGCGACGCTTCCAGTCCCCCATCATTCCTACCACTCCCGTCCACCATTTCGTAAACGTATATGATACATACAGACGTGACATGACGTGCATAGGCTTAAAACCAAACGACTATTGTGAAAATGAAGCAAAAAATGGGGCAAATGGTAATACTGTTTTAATGGTTCAGTGGATATACCACATTAGGTACAGTGTAATAACCAGTGTAACAATATTTAATACAATGTAATTTTTTTACTTACATCATGTGTTTGTGCGTAAGTGGTATTACATGGTATTGCATATTGTTACACTGGTATTACACTATATTACATGGTATTGCATATTGTTACACTCGTTATTACACTGTACCTGATATTGCTTATTGTTACACTGGTATTACACTAGTATTACATGGTATTAAATATTGTTACATTGGTTATTACACTGTACCTAATATGGTAGATTCACTGAAATGGTGAACCATTAAAATAAGGCGTTACCGGGCAAATCAATCCACCCAGTCAGAAGTTATGGGCCAAATGAAAATTCCGCCATTTTGAAAGTGTTGTCTTCCAAACTCGAGTCAGTTCATGAACCTACCCTAGAGCATTCACACACAAAATCTGGGACAAATCCATCCACCCGGTCAGTAGTTATGGACCAAACAATAACTCGGCCATCTTGAATTCAGCCATCTTGAAAGTGTTGACCTCCAAACTCGAATCAATTCATGAACCTACCCTAGAGCATTCACACACCAAATCTGGGACAAATCCATCCACCCGGTCAGAAGTTATGGACCAAACAAAAATTCGGCCATCTTGAATTCAGCCATCTTGAAAGTGTTGACCTCCCAACTCGAAGCAGTTCATGAACCTACCCTAGAGCATTCACACACCAAATCTGGGACAAATCCATCCACCCGGTCAGAAGTTATGGACCAAACAAAAATTCGGCCATCTTGAATTCAGCCATCTTGAAAGTGTTGACCTCCAAACTCGAATCAGTTCATGAACCTGCCCTAGAGCATTCACCCCAAAAAATCTGGGACAAATCCAAACATCCGTTCAAAAGTTATCGCGTTAACACGAAAGACCTTACGCGGCGGCGGCGGACGTTGTCTTTAATTTAGGGATAGAGATATCAAAAATAAAACTGCTCATCTCTGCCCCAAAAGACAAGCCAGCTTCCAGCATTTTCTGTGAGAATGCAATCTAGTTCTAGCTGTTGTCCAACAGCCATGACAGCTGTCTATCCACCTGACGTCAACACGGCACAACTGATGGCCCCACACATTTCAATAAGCTTATTTTTTTGTCTATTTTCAAGTAAAAATGCTCAGTCAGTCACGTCAATCTCAATTGAACGTTGAACTCTTCCAACAACTCACTAGAATTGTAGAACTAGAATCTGGAGACCTAAAACACTTGCCAATACAAGCATTTTACAGGCACTTACTTGATCTGATATTGAGCCACAGCCGGTTACTTGGAGAGGTCAAACCTGTGTTGGAGGGAATCTGTGGCAGGGTTTTTCACTTTTACTTTTGTACCACTGTTAACCTAGATAACCAGCTATGTTTGACCAAGTGGCCCATTATCAAGATCAAGGAAAAATGTCCTTGTATTGCTTGTATCAATTAAGATTTACTTGACTGACTGGGTGTTTTTACTTGAACATAGACAGAAAAATAAGCTTGCTGAAACGTGTGGGGCCCTCAGTTTTGGTGTGTTGACGTCACTGTTTGGCATTTTTTAAAAATATTTTAAAATAATTGTTTTTCTTTTTTTTTAAGCACATAATTATACATGTGTTCATGATGCCCTCTCTGAAAATGTGCTATCTTCTGTAAATAGCCACAATATTAAAGACAATTAATTAAATGAGAAGGTGAGTCCAAACTTTTGGCCTGTACTGTATGATTATGAAAGAATGGAAAAGGGTAGAGAAAAAAAAAATGTCGACAGGTGACAGTCTAATCTTCCTTTTGATAGGTGTGGTGTTGATTGCGACGTTCTGTAGTCAGGTGAAACTAAAATCAAGCTGTTTGGCAGTAACACAAATCACTGTGTTAGAAGGGGAAATACTGCCTATGATCTCAAGAACACCCTTCTCACCAGAGACGTGCGCTCAGGGTAGGCACTGCCTACCCTAGGATAAATTTCTTAAAAATAAAAACTAACACATGTTTTAAAAACTATTCTTGAGAGTTCACATGCATAACAAAAACATTAATTTATAAATTAGCTGTTAAAAGTAGGCTACAGTAACCGGAGACCGATGAAAACCCCAAGTTATCGCACGAAGCAAAGCGCTCAGGCTTGGACAGGTTGCCATGGGAACGCGTCGCGCAGCCTTGGCTGGTAGGTGAAGGCTCAGCTTTCGAATGCCAGGCAGAGCCAGGGTAGGCACGCTTTGACTCTGCCTATCTTGCCCTCAGCGCTGTCAATGTAGAAGTTGGCGCATGCGTATTATCTATCACATAGAGACTGTCAATGGAGAGCAAAAGCAGAGCTTTTCGCGATGGCGGGAATACTTAAGCCAATCACAGCTGCCAACATGAAAAATTGTTACAATTCAGGAAGCCTTCCTGCTTAAAGTATGATAGCAACAACAGCTAGCAAGGTACGGCTTGTTCAAACTCTAGCCGTACAGAAAACATGGCAGTCTTTGGCGTTTTGCCTTTATTACAAAAAAGTCTGAGAAGTAGCCAGAAAGATGGTTCAGATGACAGGCAATAGCTGAGCCGTTTGCAATCGCTGCATTGTGGAAATATTCAACATCAGATGGGTAGCAGCTTCAAGTAGTTTGAACACACTGGGAAAAAATATCTTCATCATGTCAACCACCCCGGGCTTTTAATTGAACTAACTTGCATGGAAAACATACTCGTGATTCTGCTTTAAGGTAAGATTCATCTAATTATTAAGCTGTGGGTAGCCAAATTTTAACATGAACATGCTCAAGTTTGTCGTGGTGCCTTTTGTTGATGGGTCAGGGAGGTGTTGACATTGAAGATTGGTTGTGCTGTGGACACGAATAGACTGTGTGTGTGTTATTATGGACGCAAGATTGTTTTTTGAGCGTACGACATGACTTCATTTTCCTAATTTATTATGATGATGACTTAATACGCGATGCGTGAGGTGTGTGGAGCCTGTTAGCAAGTTGACGTGCAGCTGTGTTCTTTTGAAGTGCGCGGTGTACGAGATCAACGTTGGGCTCGCTCGAGTGACTGGGATGGGTGCTCACCGCACTCAGAAATTGACTTGATTTGAAACACCTTGCACAACTGTTGCTGAAGTGTTTGAGAATACAATCACGCACAAGAATGAGTCTCAGAAGTGTTTTCGTTGGTTTACTCGATGTAGGCCTACCAGTATTTACTGTCTGAATGCACCGCTCATGTTTGTTGAGTTCGCAAGCAACCCGCCCCCTTGCCAACTTTCCTTTTTGTCTGTGAGTGTTTGATTAGCAGCACAAAATGCGTCAATGAAGCAGGAGCTGTTACCTAGGTTGGTTTATTGCTAAATGTAAATCGTTTCCCCTCACATGCTATGGTGTGATTCACAGTTGGTGAACTAGACATTTTATCTTCTAAGCAAAGTAGGCTACACTGCCACCCTGACCTGCATCCTCCATGTGAAACACCCTGGCATTTGCAACAGAATAAACAGAAGAGGAGCAAAGTCAACTGCTAAAGCCAAAAGTTAAAGCTTTCCCCCCAAAATGCTGTGATGTTGTAGCTTTCTAAATTATTGTAAAATGTATCTTAGGCCTACAGGTCCTTAAATGTGTACAGAGTAGGCTATGGGTCCTTGAGCTACCAATTTGGCTATTTGAAAAAAAGACAAACAAAAAAAAGTCTAGCTGGCCTTTTCAACAAATTGAAATTATGCATTTTCACTTATTGTTTCAGATGTAAGGTCTACTGACAATGTCCAAATGTCTAATAGTTTAGCCTATTTACTTATTTAGTTATTAGAGCTGTGGTGGCTAAGCGCTGATGGCATTTTATCTTATGGCCTACTTTATATTTACAGTATTTAGAGAAACATAGACCTACTAATTTGTTGCACATTAAAGACCTTATCAGCATACTAGGTGAATAGGCCTAGTTGCCGATCCAAGCCATACCTTGTGGCATAAGGCATGAAAGGGGGTACTATTTGTTCAAAGTTTTTAGTCTTTTATAAAAGTTTTTAGCTGATAGTGACTCTCCAGATTTGGTTAAAATGCAGGAAATTGCATCTAAGAAATACATTTTTTTCTGGGGGAGGACCCCCAGACCCCGCGCTAAAAAATACACAAAAAATATTTATTTTCTATTGCCTACCCTACCATACCCCTCACTGCATGTCACTGCTTCTCACCAGCATGCATGGAAGTGGAAACATTATGGTTTGATGGTGTTTGTGTGACAAAGACACCGCACAACTTCATAGCGAAAACCTTAAGATGAACGGAGACATGTACCATAACATCCGGAGTGCCAACCTCCTTCCCCTCCACTAGGCTGAAAGTGTGTCATGGATGGGTTTCCGAACATGACAATATTCCACAACATACAGCCAAATCAACAAAGGAGTAGCTCAAGTCGAAGAACACTAAGCGCATGAAGTGGCCTTTTTCAAACATGAACCCTGTAGTGATCAAATTGGAGGGTACTGAAGCACCCATTTGCCAAACAACAGCCAATAAATCTTAATTATTTTGAGATGATCTACAAAGTGGACAAAATTCCCTTCTGACATGTGCACAAACATTGTCATCAACTAACAGAAATGTCTGAACTCGGTCCTATAGAACAAGGGCTTTGCAACTTCTTTGGCTAGGGAGGTTAAATCCTTATTTGCCTCAATGAAATACAAATGAAGTAAAATATATTCTTTAAAGTTATATTCCGGATTTTCTTTTTGATATTCTCTCTGTCCATGTTAAAACACACATACCATTAAAGATATTGACTGACCATGTATTTAGTATTGGACAAACTGACAAATACTTATTATTCTTAAAATAGTTTTTATTTTACCCACCCTGACTACCTGTGTTACTTGTGCCTTGAAATTTCCATATGGACATGAGTATTTATAATAAAAATAATAATAATACATGGGATTTGTATAGCGCTTTTCAAGACACTCAAAGCGCTTTACAGAGCATAACACAAAAAACAAAAACACATACATTCAGACATACAAAACTCGACAAAAGTACAACAGAAAGACGCAACAAAAATAAACGGTATGGAGGGCTTTGTGTCCATGATGTTATGGAAATGGTGGTGGAAATAAACCAAAAACCACGACGGGAGTGGCGATGAAAGGCCGTGGGGATATGAAAATCCAGAAGCTCCTGTCGTGGAGGCGAATTTTATGTAGGCTACTTGACACTAACATTTTCCCCTGGGGATCAATTAAGTTACTCTACTCTTCTCACTATAATAACTGTCCATCAGCACTGACTGCACATATAATAATGGAGTCCACTATATTTTACGCAATGACCAAGTTCTAACTAAAAGATGAAGCAAATGCAGTCTGCCCTTGTGGTTACTCCAATACCAATACAGGGCCAGTCAGACCGAATAATTGTCCAGACAAGAGAAGATTACAAAATTCCACACCTTACACGACACCACAGAAATCGTAAATTAGCACCAGTGTTAATTTCGTCAACCACGACGATGACGAAAATATTTCGTCAACGCCCCTTTTTCCCTTGACGATGACGAGACGATGACGCACTAAAAATTGTCTCAAGCAAATCAAAATATGACGAAAATAAAAAAATATTTTCATCAAGGAGACTAAGACGAGACGAAATTTACAAGCCATGGACGAATGGACATTAAAAATATATAATTATTTATAATTAATTCGTAATTTGTAATTGCAATATAGTCCTAAGTGTCTTGAACATAGGTGATTGCGCTCACGCTGTGTTGCCTCGCGTGTATCTGCTGGCAGCCAGTGCATGGCGCGGCTCAGTCAGTAGTTCTGTAGCCTAGTAGTTCAGCGAGTCCATTTAAGTTGAGTTTAGGTCCTAAAACATTCCCAGAGAAAGAGAAAAAATAGCCGACGTTGAGGGAAGTGTTCATTTTGAAACATGTTCAACAACCATCTTGTCCATGACGAAGACATGTGTTTCTGCAGTAGGTAATGACAGTCACGCCAATCCTCCTCTGATACTGTCATTCTAAACCTCCTCGAGCTTCCACTATTCTCCTTTTCACTTAGGCTGTCTTTGCCCGGCGTTCGTTGTCTGTTCTTTTTTGTAATGTTTGCTATATTTGTTGTTTAACCATATGAGTAGGCAGTTCGCAAGAAAATCATGAAGGTCGGATTTGTGAATTTATTTAAATCAGTCACCGCGGGAGCGCGCGCCAGCAGGGGGAAAGTTGGCCTGTCGAAAGTAACAGAGGCACGGCAACTGTAGCCTAGTTTTGAAAATAATCAATGGATGGGCGATCGCTAAGGAGTTTTAAACTGTTGAGATTTGGAACTTGTTCTCGTCGAGAGCAACGCTAAAAGACCCAAGGAAGTCGACAGCATTTCCATGCGTCTTCAGCGTCTTCCTAAGTTCCAAAAACTCTTTTCAGGTCATGCTTATCGAACCTCGACATCCCCGACAAACAAAACAGCATTAGTGTTTAAATATTTGTATGTGCGTGTCCTTTCTATCGTCCAGTCTGCATACCCCTGCTTAACTATTTTTCCTGGGACTTTTGCAGGGCATACCAAGTGTGCTCGCGCAATCTATTTAAGCCCGTTCACATGCCGCTCGGGTCATTATAGTTCTCTGCTCGCATTACCAATTGAAAACAAAAACCGCTAACTTGCATAGTCTAACATCAGCAGTAGCCTATTTTATCTGAGTCGTGGTCATCGGGAAGCCACTATCAGGGAGACTTCTTGAACTTCATGCAGACTAGGGATGTCTGGTCTTCCCACTGCCGGCAATTTGCAGGCTTTAAGTCACGCGGTCAGGTGAAGAAGAGCATGTAGCTTCCTCCGTGATCAAACTCAAAATCAAATATAATATGCAGCAGCTTCTAATGCACGAGAGAGAGAGAGAGAGAGAGAGAGAGAGAGAGAGAGAGAGAGAGAGAGAGAGAGAGAGAGAGAGAGAGAGAGAGAGCGCAGCCTGCACCTGGATGTGTGTGTGTGTGTGTGTGTGTGTGTGTGTGTGTGTGTGTGTGTGTGTGTGTGTGTGTGTGTGTGTGATGCTCTTTTGCTCTATGATGTTGAAATGACTGATTTGGGTTTTGGTGGAAAATGACCAAGTAACAAGGTGAATATTTGCTGCAATAGGCTGTATTAGTAATACCTAATATAATTGTAGGTTATTTATTTTACACCACAATATTGACTAAAATGACTAAAAATTGAAATGTTGACTAAAATTTGAAATATTGACTAAAATGACTAAAATTTGACTATGACTAAAATTGATTTTCGTCATTTTGACTAAGACTAAGACTAAATTGGGAAGGCAATGACTAAAATATGACTAAGACTAAAATTGATTTTCGTCATTGTGACTAAGACTAAGACTAAATCAAAAAAAGCTGACGAAATTAACACTGATTAGCACTATCAACAGTATCATGTTATCAATGTTATCATTGCATTGTTACAACGCTATTTGCATTAATAGCATGTTAAAGCATTGTATCATAAAGACAGGATTTTTTTCCTGTTGGAGGTGGGTGGGGAGGGGGGGTTCAACTGGGGCACAAATCATTGTAAGATCATCACTGACACCAAATAAAACACAAACCAAAATCATCAGACTTACCGTGACTTTGAATGGACTTTTTGGAATGTTCTCGCCCCCAAAGCGCACGTATATGTGGTAGGAGCCAGGCTTCGGAGCCGTGTAGAAGACGTCAAACGTTCCATCTTCGTTCTCGATAACATCTGTCTCCACCTCCGTGCCGTCGGGGGTCTGCACCACAGAGGACACCTTGCCTTTTCCAGCACCCTTGGTGTTGACCACAAAGCCCACCTCCTCTCCGACACAAACGATGGGATTGACACCAGGACCTGAGGAAGAGAAACAAAGGAGTCGTTGTAATAGATAAACGCAAGCTGTTTAAAATGGGTTTTTTTTAGATTGAACGCCTGTACTTTCCTAACGCATTGCAAAATGACTTAAACACCTTTTTTTTTACTTTTGGCATTTTATTACTGGAAATGTATTGGGCATTGCATTGACAGAAAAGTGCACATAACTCTTGTGGAATGCTGTGTTTTTGGAAAGGAAGAGCTGTGTTGCAAAATGACTTATATCCACTTTGGAACATTTGAGGAAATGGACATTTTTGTATTGGGCAGTGCATCACATTGCATTGCAAATGCATTTTATGTACGCTTAAAAAGCATGCTCTCAAAATATTTAAATGGCAAGAATTCACACATTGATGAAAGGACACCTGAACAGTCATTTCCCATAATAAAATGCAAGTCAAAAAATTGTGTCTAAATCATTTTGAAATGAAAGTCTTTAAATGTTGTGTGTTCTCTTCATCAGGCCCTGGTATCAATCCCATGATTTGTGTCGGAGAACATCGTGTACTTTGTAAACCTCTATTAAATGCATTTTGCAATACAACGCAATACCCAATAAATCTGCCAAAAGTAAAAAGAAAAAAGGTGTTTCTTGTCTACTCTCCACGGCCTTGTCAAAATAAAGGCATTAAACAGCTTTTAAACAGCTTGCATAGTCCTGTATTCAATACTGCATCTTGTTTCCATTTTGACTTGCATTGAAAAGGTAATTCATACATTTTCACACCGCAGCTCTGCCACCAACCCAGGAACCCTCCATTACCCACTTTTGGGTCACGACCCACAGTTATGCATATTTTGTGCAATTTTGTCTCACTTGCAAGCTGCACTTTCACATCTAACCATGACAATAATTTTGATCTGTTGACGTTAGCGTTTAAAAACAGAAAAGCAGAACAAACAAGCTCTTGCTCTTAAGGATAGCCAAAAAATAAATGTACTGTACAGTTCATGCCCTGTACTGCTTATCACTATCTATACCTATCTGGTTATGCTAATATGTTAGACCAACAGAACGTTAGAGTGCTCTAAGCTCTAGAATCTTATGTTGAGAATAGATTAAATGCAAGGAAAGTATGACAATTAGAAAGACAAGTTGAAGACAAAGTCAACATGTTGTTTTAAGATATATTTCCTTGAACTCATAGTCTCATAGAATTCCTCATAGGTGCTAATGCAGATCATGGTTGAAAAAGTGAATTCTCTACCTCCGTCCAAGCCTGTAGTCGTTCACAAAAGGGGCAGTGCTCACCTGTTGTGTCAGAGGGCAACTGCCCCTTGTTTATCCGTAACAGATGACCAGGTGAGTATTCTAAGAACCTGGCTCAGTAGTAAACCAGGTTAAGTAAACTTTGGGGTAGTGATGAATCATTTAATAGAAGAGCCTAGAGTCCTAATTTTCTTAGCTAAATTGCACCTGTGGGCTATCTAATAGCAGATGTACCCCTTCCTGTAGGTTAATTACTTAACAATGTTCTTGAAATATGCAGGAATATACAGGAATACTAAAATAAAGTAAAGAAACTCCAAGTCAATCACACCTCTGTGAAATCAGCTTGTTGCGTTAGAAAGCAACAGTGATTTTGAATTGGTTAGAAAGATGTGGGGTTTTTTGGCATAGAAGAGCAGCCTTACACATGGTTACCCCATGTACGCGATAGGATGCAACACTCACGATTGACCTCTAATTGAGCCAAAAATCGTCCCGATTCCTAAAATGTCATTTGAATAACAAATCGGGCCAAAAATTACAGTGTATGTCCGGATTAAGTTAAATTGTATACATTCACACCTGTGACTGTACACCTGCTGGCATCCCCGGGTGCAGTGGCGCGCACGCGGTAAGGGGAAGTTGGGATTTCGTCTCCCCCGTACTTGATGACGATGGTGTAGCGGCCCACTTTATCTGGCACGTACGACACTTTGTAGCTGCCATCTCGGTTGTCCTGGATATTAACCTTTTTCTGTTTGCCGTCCTGGTCCTACAAACACAGACAGAGTAAACGGCTGAGATACATTTACAATCCTCAATTCACAATCAGACAAAAGTGCCATGTAGTATATCCAGCACCTTGAACACATAAGAGTCATTCCATAATTAGGGGTACAGCTCAAGTCCATGTGCTGCAATTGCCTAGTTTTTCCATGATCATCCGGCACCTTGAACACAAATGAATACATAGAATAACTAAAAAATATCAATTCTAATAAATTAATGCAGCACTATTAAAAAAGAGCAAAGAGTGGCTACATTAAGGGACCAGAAATACACTATTTCACAAAGTACACATTCCACATGTTCCACACAGTTCTGATGCCTTCAGTGTCAGTCTACAATTTACTGTAAATGGATGAAACAATTAAATAAAGAAGATGTATTAAGTGGGAAGGCATGCACCAAGTTTTGGCCTGCACAGTACCACATCTCTGGAGGTCTGTTTAACTTGACAAGGAAGCCTGAAAACATTTTTGGGAAAGACACCAATAGAACGCCGTCTGTAGATAATTCTGATCAGAGCCATGGAAGTACGAGTTAGGCTAATTCCATTGACCTCTGTGTTCCATTTTTTTAACACAACAATGGCGGCTCATGGAGTCTTTGACACACATATTGCCAATGACCGTTCCAAAATAGTTCCAGGAAGTGGGCGTAGAACGGTAGAGCGGTAAAGGTTAATGCAATCCATTGCAATTAGTTTTTAATTCATCTTTGCTTGTTATGCAGTGGTTCTGTGTTAATCTCTAGTGAACAGAAAAACCACTGCCTAGAGTTATTTGAATATACATTAACCATGCCACCAACCGAGGTCCTGTACCCCGGTTGTCACAACTCTAAATTCCAGGGCTCTGATGGTGACAAAAGTGATGAATGGTGTGCTCATCACTCACAGTGATTTGTACAGACAGCTGACCCTCTCCTGCGTCTTTGGCGTCGATTGTGAACTCCACAGGCAGACTAGCAGGCACTCCAGTCGTGAGTCCCGGTCCACTTGCCCGCACCTTACTGGCATCGTGAGTTGGCAGCACCCGCAGCTTCATTGGACTGTGAAGCAAAAGGTTTGTTGGTAACACTGAAATAACAGTCATTAAAAGCCTTTATGAACATAATAATGAACTAAATCAGGAATTAAATATTTACAAATTATTGTAAATGAGAACGAAATACAAACCCCAACTCCGGTGAAGTTGGGACGTTTGGTAAACTGAGAATAAAATCAAAATGCTATCATTTTCAAAACATTCAATACATTCCTTAGATGGAGAATAGTGAAAAGACAACATATCAAGTGTTAAAACCGAGAAAAAATATTGTTTTAGGGGACATATGTACTCATTTCTAATTTGATAACTGCAACAAGTCTCAAATAAGTTGGGACGTTGAAATGTTATAAACATCCAAATAAGAAAAAACAACAAGGAAGAACATTTCAAAATGAATTATACTGATGAACAATTTGAGTGTCCAGGTATAAGACAATCACAGAGAGTCACTCAGAATTAAAGATGCAGAGGGAACAATTACCATAGTTATTACATGAAGTTTTGAATTCCATTGATTTACTGTGATTGAGTGTATATAAGACATATTTTTGTCATTAAAATCATTGTATAAGTTCATGACATCATGAAATATATATTGGCTGTCGTCTCACTCTAGCACTCGGAAAATTACAGCAAGTGAAAACTTGACCATATTAAGGACGCTTCATGTGTGCAAATGATAGAGGGGTTTAACATTCCCCTATCCACCCGAGCTCACTTGAAATAGACCCAGACGACATGGGAAAAAAGGTTTTTTTTGACAATAATAGAGTCTTGCACATCCTGTGCTACAGTGAAAATTGACCATGCAAGTTGTGTTAGTGCTAACTTCAAAAGTCAGCCTCCATGATGGCATGAGGGTGCAGTAGTACATTGGTTAAGCTGTTCTAACTAACCTGTAGAATTGAATGCAGTACTGAATGAAATAAATGGGTTTTAAACAGCATGAAAAGCCACTCGTGCATTATATTTTGAAGGGAGATCTTCGATTACTGCCACATAGTAAGGACAAATTGCATTCTCTACTATGTTTTAACAATTTAACTCCAACATAAGGACCAGCAGGACATTAAATGACTGGCTTTTGGTCAAGACCTGTCACACTGTAAGCACTACAGAAAGGAAAACATAGAAAAACATGACAAGGAATACACCTACCATTTAAGCTGGTGAAATCATGTCCAAGATAGGATTCAACACTGTTTTTATATAAAATCATCTCATCGGTTAATGCTATTAACTGTTAAGTGTTGTTCTTTGTTTTGTTTTTAGTCTTCCTCGACATTTGCTGCCTTTTATTGTCCCCGTCCCAACTCTTTTGAGACTCGTTGGATTTACATATTCATGAATATCCCCCAAAACAATAATTTTGGTCAGTTTTGATGACTGATATGTTTTCTTTGACTTTTTGAAAATGGCAGTATTTTGTTATTATTCACAATTAAGCTTGCGTCTTCTATGGAGTTGGGGTTTGTACTTTGTTAACAGACACTTGTGCTTTCCCCCCAAATTGAGGTAATCACGAGAAGGTCACACGCTCAAAACTAAAGCAAAAATGAACTAACACAACACTTCACAACACAACACAACACTAGAGAAAAGAGTGACAACAGCCCCAGAAGTAATTCACTTTGTATAGAGGGGCAGGTGAGAAACAGGGACAACTGCGAATTAGTCGACAATAGGGAATTTGATCAACATGAGTATGTAGCTGAACTTCAGAAAATATGATGGCAATGACCTATATTGCGGTTCGGCGATAGCACCATAGCCGATCAGAATGTTGAAATGCTTTGCATTCTGCTTTTAAGTCATACTCCGTCGCAGGACTTGAGTCCTCAATTCGTTTTTTTCTATGGACTGGATTTGTCCTGGACTCGCTAGTAGTCGGATTTGGATTTGTCTTGCATACGAGACTGGGCTTGCCAAATATAGCTTTTGGACTTGCTCGAGTCGGTCTTCATTTTGCTTAGAACACTGGCCATCATAGATTTTAAAGAGGAGCTGGATATCCAATAACATGCTAGTTTATCTTCACAAGCATGGCATATAGGTTACCTTCAAACATTCATATTATTGTCATTCATCTTTTTCATTGATTTACATTATCTTTTTGGAATCAGTCTTGTTCAGACCCAAATCTCTTTGGAATTTAGCTTGTCTCGGACTTGACTCGCCCTGATCTGAGACTCTACAAATGTGGACTTGACGACAGCCCTGCCTTGTCACTTTTGTTGCTCATTTCATTCTTATTATGAAAACCGTCGAGCAACGTTTTGTAGCTTTGAGTTATTTGCTGTATTCATATCAGCTCAACTCATCCAGGCATACATGTAGTTTGAAGGGAGTTATTAGAAAACTATGGCATTTGCTTTGCTATTAGGCTGGTAGTACTAATCGTCATCATTGTCATAGTAGTAATGGCAATGAACGTGGCTTCCTGCCTATTTTGTCACCTCGACTGCCCACCCAAACATCACAGAAGTATACAGTGAGAACTAGATTGCATTCTCGCAGAAAATGCTGGAAGCAGGATTGCCTTTTGGAGCAGAGCTGAGCAGTTATATGTTTAATATTTATACGTAGATTAAAACCAACAAAACAAAAATGGAGTCTGTACCATGTTCGGTTCACGAGATACTACTAGCACTAGCACTAGCATTTACGTTAGCATTAACATTAGCAATTCGCATTGGCATGACCTTATAACCCCCAAAACAAAAATGGAGTCTCTAAGACCTTTGGTTCACGAGATATTGAAGAAAAACAGATTAGCATAAATTAGGGTTAGCTATCATCAGCATTAGCATGACTGGCGTGCTACGACGACCCCCCAAAACAAATTTGGAGTCTCTACGACATTCGTTTCACAAGTTAATTTAGAACAAGTGTGACAGGCGGACAACAGATGCGTCCGTCTATTCCAGTTCCAACCTTTTGTCCACGTTGGTTGCTGGGGCAGCAACAGTGCTGAGTGAAAGGTGCCGAATGTGCAAGGCGGTTGGGAGATAGGCTTTCTGTTCCCTGCATCTGCTGTCTGGGGGTTAGGTGTTCTTCCCCCAGGTTCTGTCCTTCCTCCGCAGCCAGAGCCAAAAGCTCCCTTCCTCAACCTCCTCTGACAGTTCCTTTGTTGCCTTCTTAAGCCTCCTTTCGGTGACTCCCACGTCCTTTAGGAGGTGTATAGTCGACCACCCCATAAAGCCTCTGCATCCAACCTCCACTGGGTAGATGATAGTCCTCCAGCCCGCCTCCCGGCACTCAGCAGCCAGCTCAGAGTACTTGACTTTTTTTGCTCAAAGGCAGCCTCGATCCCTTCCTCCATTGGCACAGTGAGCTCAATGAGGGTCACCGTTCTTGCCTTTGTGGACCACGCCACTATGTCTGGTCGGAGAGATGTGCTGGTAATATCTGTGGGAAACAGAAGCTTCCTGTCCTTGGTGCATCTCCCCATCCTAGGCCTTCTCGACCTACCTGCACTCTGTCCATGATTTCCTTGTGCTGCAGCCGGCTTACAGCTTGGTCGACCTCGGTCTAGGCGTTCCACTTGCGGGCAGTCAGGACCCTGGCCTGACTGACTCGTCTGTGGACTCCCGAAGCTCATGGACCAACCTGGTCTTCTCATGCATGTAGCCCAACTGTAGTGACTTCAGTGGTAGTTGCAGCATATTTCTTCCGAAGAGGCCAGCTTCAGATATGCAACGTGACAACCCCAACCACTTTCGGATAAATGAGTTGGCTTTCCCATCCATGTTAGTCACGGTTGATGAGGGGATCTTGCTCATTTTCAGGGGCCACATTACCCTCTGGTAGAGTGTAAACTGGTAGCACCAAACCTTGTACTTCCCAGGGAGTTGGCTTTGGTCGATCCTTGCCAGGCCGTCACATAGCTGTTTCAAGACGGTTTTCCCCATCTATTTATCAGACAGTTCTGCGGTGTACTGCCTCCCCAGGCTTCTGATGGGTTGCTCGACAAGGAGTGGTATCTTCTCCCCTCCGACAAGACAGGTGGTGCAGTCGTTCCTGGCTCCTTTCCTAAGTGACAGGCTGCGAGACTTAGAGGGCTTGATCTTCATTCGGGCCCATGACATCAGCTCATCCATCTTCTTCAGCAGTCTTGTTGTACATGCTGCTGTCTGAAGGAAGGTGACGTCGTCCATGTAGCTCCTTAGTGGGGGAAGCCTCTGACCATTTGGCAGTTTGATCCCTTCGACCATTTGTCTTGCACCGATGAGAATGATCTCAAATGCTGCTACAAATAGTATTGGAGAAATGGCACATTCCATTGCGATTCCGACTTCAAGCCGTTGCCACCCAGTAGTGAAGTCTCTACGGAGAAGCAAATCTGCAGGTTGTTGAAATACTCTGCTACCAGGGTCTTGACACAGGTGGGCATGTGAAAGAAGTCCATGACGTAGTTGATCAGTTGGTGCGGGACTGATCCATACGCGTTGGCAAGGTCAAGCCAGATGACGTGCAGGTGAGTCTTCTCCCTCGTTGCCTTCTGAATCTGGTCCCAGATCATTGTGGAATGCTCTACGCATCCAGGGAATCCTGGCACCCCTGTTTTCTGACAGTTGGTATCAATATAGCCATTCTCAAGCAGGTAGCGGGTCATTCTTCTGGCTTGAACTGAGAAGAAGATTTTCCCTTCCAAGTTTAGTAGGGCGATGTTACAGAACTGGCTGATGTCCTTGGAGTTAATTTCCTTGGGGATGAAGACTGCTACCGCTCTTTGCCACTCAGATGGAATGATTTTCTTCTTCCAGGCAGTTCTCATTAGGTACCATAGCAGCTCTAGTACCTTGGGGCAGTTCTTATAGAGCTTGTAGGGGACTCCATCGGGGCCTGGTGCAGAAGAGGACCTGGCCTTCTCCATGACTTGCCTGACCTCGCTGAGCTTGGGAGGCATGATGTTAAACTCAGCTTTTGGCTGTGCAGGCTGGGGTACATACCTGTCCTTGCACGTCTGATATATAATGTCCCCAATCAGATTAAGCTTATTCTCCGCCCCTCCATGCAGTGATCCCTCTAGGGTCTTGATTAGGTCTGCATCCAGTGCTCGCCATGCCTCTGCTTCACTTGACTTTGGCCACTTAATCTTATTACTTCTTGCTGATTTCCTGGTCTCTGCGTTTGGCTCTGGTCGGTGCGAGGTGGTGAGGACAAGGTTTTCATGCTCACGTAAGGGCACGTTCTCCACCAGTGGAACTTCTTCCTCTGTTGCTCTCATGCCTCCAGCAACGTTGGGTCCATTGGCACTGTGGTTTTTGTCCTGGCTTTTGGTCCCTCTTGTCTCACCTGCTGTCGCAGTGCAAGGTTGCTGTTGGCCTTCTGGCCACACTTCGCTCTCCCCTAGTGGATCCAGACGCCTCTGAACGTGGTCACTTTCTCCCATCCACATTGACACCTCCGGAGGATTTTCTCCTCGTTTCCTGGAGCTCTGGTGTTCTCGACTCGGCTTCCGTTGCCGTCATCACTGTGTGGTCCGTCCTGTTGGGCCCATCTTCCATCCCACCTCTCGGAGGGCCCACAGGCTGTTGCTTCTTATGATTCTTCGTAGTTGGAGTTGGGCTTGCCTGTACTGAGGGAGCAGTGGTTTGGGTAACTAGCCGCCCACGCCCGGTGCGGTCTTTCCCTGCTGTCATCCAGTCCCTCCTGGACATCCTCCAGTCTTCCCTGGACTCCAACTGCCCAATTCACAGTAGTCACTGGGCTTGCCAGAACTTCAGGATTGTACAGGTAGCTGTTAATACCTGCTGGGCATTGCTGCCTGTCGCACCTCCTCCGGTGCCCATGGGTCAGCGAGAGAAAATAAGACTTGTGACACAAGCATCTTTATTGTATCAATTAACTTACCTGACTTTTGCCATCTGATATGCTCTCGCATACCATCTGGGACCTGCCCCCAACCGACGCCCTTGCAAATGAGCAATTTTTAAAAAAAACTCTTGTATATGATTGGACAAAGAATCTGTCCGTCATTTTGACTGACACGCCACTTCAGCCACTCCCGTTGACTCAATCCGTGACGTAGTTCAGAGCGACACCACGCAGACAAGACTTTTCATCACAACAAACATGGCGGCGGCTGGAAGTAAATGGAGTAAACTTTGAACATTATCCTATGTGCCGGGAATATCTAAGGATAAATGGTAATATCTGCAACCGCTAATGGATATTTGAAGAACTTCCCTACGGGAAAGGGTAAACCAACGCCCACCTGAACTTGATCGAAACTTGTGAAACTTCTCCGAAAAATCCTGTCGTGCCTGAAATGCCTGCTGTAACTTCTCAAGGTACGTACGGTAAGTCAACCTCTTGAATCTTGATGCAATAGTTGCTGTGAAGTCGTGCGCAAGCACAATATGACAATTGTTCATCCATACATATGTTAATATTGTTATTGGATATTGATTGGCGTCAGGGCATCTTCCTCTTAGCCTCTATGCTAATCTAAATGGTTGACTGCATTGCTATCTGTAGGCACACGTGAAATATGATAGGCTTGTTTCACTATCATTTGATTTATTTTATTTATTGATTCTTTTATTTCTTTGATTTCTTTATAACCTCGCTGGGATTATAACCTACACACATGCCCAACGGCAGAGGTGTTTAAAAGTGTCTACTTGCACTGTATTACAAACTATCACCATCATTAACAACAAGCCCTCTTCTCACAGATGCAGAAATGCAAAGCAGGGCCAAACATGCTGCATTCAATGAGTACGAAGACTGTGTGAGGAACGACCTAACAGCTCTCTTCCTGGTGGCAGCCATGGAGCACCTAGGGGCTTCATAAAGTGTCAGGTACGTCTGGAACAAAGATTTACATTACAACAAATGTATGGCCCCAGTTAAAGCTGGTGCCATGACAGTCTGTACATATTGGCTTTGTAAGATTACAGCTAAGATAACCATACTGCACATTTTGCATTCTCTATCTTTTTAAATGTGTCAACAGATATCCCTGACGGCTTCATACCTGACCACATAACCATGGGCTCTGAAGAGGGGAAAAAAGGAACAGGCTACATCCGGTAGTGGCCCGGGTGGTCGATAAATGCCATTTTCCACATGCAGTCCAGGAGGGAGACAGAATAACTATACTGTAGATTTGATATTTTTACAAGGCCTTTAGCCACACAGTGTGCCAATAGCGTACTGCTCGTAATTCTGCAGGTAAATTTCACTCTTTCGCATCGCTTAGCCCACAGCACCTTAACAACTTGAAGTCATCAATCTGAAGTCATTTTTAGAACATAGTTGTCCCAATCTCACTGAAACACAGCAGATTGGACCAGCAAGTCTATTGGACTCCTGCAGAAAATCATGGTGAACAGACAGACAAATGCACACTGGAGCACATCATGTTGCTAGTCACACAGGATATTTTCAGAGAGGCTGAGTTGTTTTCACCCCCCCAATCTAGTCATGACATTCTGATAAATGGCAAAAGCAGTAACCTGTGGCGCAGGATCAAAGCTAAATTGAAAGAGCGCCAAGACTATTATAAAATTGGTGGAGTAAATGCATGTACTGTAATAATGTATGTAAATAATTTTATTGTGTAATGTAACTAGTGTATATAAAATAACCCAGTGCAACTTTTTTTGTAAGATTCTGTTGTCTCTCTGTGAATGTATAAAAAAAAAAGCTTAAGGTATGCTGTGTCACTTGAAGTAAACAGTACGTTCAACACTAAACAGTCTACAATATTTCTTCCTTCTTTACATTTTTTAATCATTGCTGTTCAAAGAAAAAACATGGCAACAGTTTTCAAATGTGTAATTTTATTTACAGTTCTTCTATACAAAAACAGTCAGTCATCATACACATTTGTACAACAGCATGTACGAGGTTGCTGCCAAGCACTGCCAGCTACTACGCTGTGGTGTTTCACTGTCAAAATACTCATCCTTTTAAACAACATAACCTGGGATTCCCTGCACATGCAACACTTTGAAAACAGGAAGGTTGTTGGTTATGTACTACTATGAGTGTGTCTTAACATGCGACCTTGCCTCCTCCACTTGCGCTTGTCTCCTCGTCCCGCCTCCTGGCCCCTCCTCCGTGGAGAAAACGATAAAGTTTCCCAGCTGTCAGTCTAGCCACAACAACTTTTGAGAGACTGTTTTTCATTCACCATCCCAATTGCAAATGAGAAAAAGACTCTACGATTGAGCTTTTGCAAGATATTGAAATATAATGCTGTTGTCAGTGATGTCATCATGACGAGAAGCAAGTGGAGGAGGCAAGGTCGCATATTAAGACGCACTCTATATGCTAGATCAAAGATATAGGGACTAATGCTCCACTGTTGCTTCAATAAGCTGTGATCCAACCTAGTGCAAACTGTCCTGTTGGGTGGGCTCACTGTTGAATGGCACTCTCTCCATATTTAGCAGCTCTCTGTGTCCCATCTTCTGTGACTGCAGATGCTATTTAAGCCATGACAGGCATGTCTGGAGGACATGGTGCATGATGTTAACAGGTATACTAGACACCCACACTTAGCCTCCTAATGACAATTGGTGCAGGCCTACTTATTTACAAGAGTGACTCTCCTTCTTTGCTGTAATGTTGTTCTCCCAACCGAGCAGGAAGGCCTTTCATTCCTGGTGGTCAGAGAAGAGCTCAGTTTAAACAATACAGCAGATATTGAAAATGGTTCTTATGAAATCATTGACATGGGCAAATTTGTAACGTGTTGAGTCTGTGTAACATAAGCAGCTCACACAAAGAGGTCAAACCATTCTACTGGTTAGCTTGTTTAGCATAGTGAAACCCTTTGGATGTCAGTTTCACACACCACGAAATACAATGAAAGACGGCAGCAAACGATGTCAACCATTTCACAAGTTTGCTGAGTCATCTTTCAAGACCAGAAAGTCAACTCACAGTCACAAACAAACGCAAAGCAAATGTCTGTACACTACAGACAATGTATTTACACGGACAATGTGTACAGCAGAGTTAACAGAGTTTTTTGAAGATCACAGGGGGAAAACATGATGAAACTAACAGACATAATACAATGTTATGACCAAGACTTTGACGACACCTCTCCAAGTTAAGATTACAATGAGTAAACTACGGTAAACCTAGAAGGCCAGAATGTAAACTCACAACTACTAACGCAATGCACATGCCTGTGCTTCATAAATGAAAAAATGCATCAGGTTTATCAACAGTAGATGCTTAAACTTACCATTTGTAGGTGACGTGAACCTCATAGACAACGATGCCCAGTAGCTTCTTCTGGTAGAGGTTGGAGGATAGCATGGTCAGCCATTTGTCCTTCAGCCACGACTCGGGGCTACCGAAGACCAGCTGGCCTGGCAACGTCCCTGAAGGATGGCGTTGTCGTTTCTTCCTCCCAGTTCCATTGCCGTTAGACTCAGTTTTCCAGCCTCTCTGACTTGGTCCTCCATTAACGCAACCAGAGGGGACACCACAATAACGATGGGATCCTGCACTTTCCCCATTGCTTTAGCGACCAGTGGAGCCAGCTGATAAATCAAACTTTTGCCAAATCCGGTCGGAAGAAGCGCAACATCCTCGCCGCCAACAAACGCCTTAAGCGCCGTCATTTGTTCGTCTTTCAATGACTGAACATTTGGAAGACTAGACAATAGAGTGTAAATAGCCGAATACATTTCAGCGCACGGGTACTATGTTTGTTGTGTTCTGACTACACTGCTGTCGCTACTGCTTTACATCACATCCGCCCATAACTCCGCCCATCCATTCAAAGTTCCACCTGCGATTCATGATTGGCTATACACATTTCCCAACTCCAGTGGTCTCACTGCTTTTCAGATGGCTGTGTGAGGCATGGGAACGCCCCCGCGTGACGTAGCCGAACGCAGCCAGATGATGTAAATCAGGTTATCAATTAACAGGCAAACATAGGAAATACACATTCATAAACTACTTTACGTGAATGTACATACCTGCGTGGCACTTCCTCGCCGGCATACATGATCGCCACAGAATGCAGCCCCTCTGTCAAAGGCGTATAAGCCACAAAGTGGGTGTCGTCTCCATTAGCAGTCACTTCTACTGGCAGTGCCACACCTGTACACATATAGCAAAATCAAAATACATATCTACAGGGACTGGACAATGAAACCGAAACACCGGTCATTTTACTGTCATTAATTGCACATTGCACATAAATTGCATACTGCACAGAGGCAGATAGTTAAGTTCTTTTGGAAATAGACAGCACAATAACATATCTATACCACACAGGGGCACTGACTACCTTTTGGGGCTCTGGGCCTTTAAGAGGCGCTTTGAAAGAGAGATAGGAGAGGGAGCCAACCTAATGGGAGCCATTGTGGAAGAGCAGCCATGAGAAATGCTGATCTTGCATGCCGGCGTGAGAGACAGACATTGGAGATAGCCTGCTCTGAGCAGGTACCAATAGACTAGGGAGAATATTTTTGCTCAAAATATTGCAATGCACACAACATTATGGGTGACAAAATATGTCTAAAAATACTGACAAACAACTGTGGTTAGTAGAAAGGCTGAATGGCTAGTGACTCTGGAAAACCACTTGCCACTGTGGCCATTGAGAAAAAAAATGAGCAAAAAGTTAATGCCAAGCCCTGATATGGATGTTACGTTACCTTTGGGTCCTGTGACAGTGACAGAAAGAGGGGCAACCCCCGCCTTGCTGCAGTCCACAGTGAACGTCTGAGGGATTTTCGCCCTGATGCCAGAGGAGCCAATACCTGGACCAGAAACCTTCACTTTGCCGGCGTCTACCACATCCTTCACTTGCACTTTAAAAGGACTTCCTGTGAACCAGAGAGGGGACCATGTCACTAATTTGCAAGCCACAAGTAATCTCAAGACTCTCCAATCAAGTGCGAGTCAAGTCACAAGTTAAGACACATGTGACCAAGTCAAGTCCAACTCCAAGTCCAAGTCCAAGTCGTATTGCAGCCAAGTCCAAGTCCCATTTTTTCCATGTCCTCAACAAGCATTGCAAGCTAAAACGGTCAAGACCAAGTCAAGTCTCGAGTCAACAGCGTACAATCCCGAGTCAAGTCACATGTCATTCCCTGTAGAATGTTCGAATAAAATTCTAGAAGAACTGGGGGGAAATCCTTACTCCTCAAAATTAAAACTTGTGCTTTTCAGTGCCAGCCTGGGCAGAACCGCAGAACAGAACAGCAGGAATCTGGCAACATCAAGGGAGAAAAGGCTAAGACGGTGTGGATTAAGCGGGCAGTACCAAATGCAATTGACTGATTGCAAAAGCCAAACCCTCTAGTTATTGTTGCTACGTCGGTCAAAAACTTGAGCTGAAAGTATTCTTGCAGACACTACCCAGCCTTTACATAACAGATTTCAAACTTGATTAACATTTACATAAAATTTGTTTGTTTCTCATGGGTACTCCAGTTATGAGTTCTATCTTATTTCTGGCGTAACATGGCTCCAATATGCACAGTAGCAGTCAGAGCACTGTTCCATTAAAAAAAAGATGGTGGCTCATGGAGCCTTTGACACACAGATAGCCATTGACATAGTTCCAAAATAGTTCCAGAAAGTGAGCCTTGAACATAGAAAGTGCAGTAAAGGTAAATGTAATTCATTTGAATTCATTTTTATGTCATCTTCACTTATGTAGTTGTTCTGTGTTAGCCTCTAGCGAAAAGAATGCCCCTGCCTGAAATTATGTAAATCCATGTGAATCATGTCACCAAATGACTTCTGGTACCCTGGTTGTCTAAACTCTGAAATCCACAATCCTGACTGTAGACATTTATGTGTTCTTGTGCTAATTTCAGAAGATGGTGGCTACATGGATGTTACGTTGTTTATATTGCCTTTGGGTCCTATGAGAGTAACTGAGAGAGAATTACTTGTAATGTGTAGACCTCCAGGGACGCCTGCAGGTTTGAACAGAAGGGTACAAATTTTTATCTCAGACTGCGTCTGTCCGACGTGTAATCATGATTTTTTTTTTTTAAGGTGAGCGACAACAGTTGCAGAATCTCTGTGCTGAGGGGGAGTGGTCGCGGACAGAGACAAATTAGGCGGATGCAGAGGCTCTGCAACCGTCTGCACGAAAAAGCATAAATTAGGCTGTACGCCTCCAGGGGCAGATGTTGACCTCCATAGGTCTAATATTACTACTAGTGCTCCTACTGCTACTACAATTGATCGAGTTTTCCACTCATTTTACAGGCGTTTTTTAATTTTATGTGATTGTAATTTTTTCACGAAGCATTTGAAAAACATTACTCTGTCAAGGAAGACGCTCTTAGCTGTCTACGGCCAACCTAGCTTTTTGCCGACAGTAATAGCATACCTGCCGAGCTAATCAGGCAGTAGGAGAGCAGAGAAGACAACTTTCTATGGGAGAAACGGAGAGAGCAACCTCAAGTTAAAGCTGTGTTGGCATACAAGATCTTGCAGCCTTAAGATTTGGTCACGCCTTTCAGATTTATAGAACCACACATTCTCCATGTGCTAGTAGTCTTGATGTTGTGAAATTAGGCCATGTTAAAATCACTTGAAGAGTAACCCTTTTTAAGGACTATTATTACTGTGGTGTGTGTGTGTGTGTGTGTGTGTGTGTGTGTGTGTGTGTGTGTGTGTGTGTGTGTGTGTGTGTGTGTGTGTGTGTGTGTGTGTGTGTGTGTGTGTGTGTGTGTGTGTGTGTGTGTGTGTGTGTGTGTGTGCACTTTCTCACATGAACCTCGGACAACTGGTGACGTATGGCAACCTCTAGAGCAGGTGTGTGTGTGTGTGTGTGTGTGTGTGTGTGTGTGTGTGTGTGTGTGTGTGTGTGTGTGTGTGTGTGTGTGTGTGTGTGTGTGTGTGTGTGTGTGTGTGTGTGTGTGTGTGTGTGTGTTCCTCAGGAACAACTATACAAGCATACCCCTGTCCCACTGGTTCAACTCATCCACAAACCACTTTTCAGGAATTTCCAACACCCCAGACATCATTTGCATATCACAAGAGGAAAGAATAGTCATACTCTTTGAAGTAGCCTGTGCCTTTGACCTGTTCATGGAGGAATCTTAGGCCTACTGTACAAAAAAACTCAAATGCCATCCTCTAACATCTGCAAATGAAAGCTGTGGCTATAAATGTGCATAGGCTGTTGGTCGGTGGACTCAACATCAGTGGACTAAATAAAAGAAGAGCCAGACAGCTGGCTAAATACTGCTCAAAATCTGCAGTTAAAGGGAGCATGTTCATCTGGAAAAGGAAGATGTTTCCTGTATCCTTAAAAGTACACTGTGCAGGAAATGGTCGAAAAAGGTACTGCAACTATTCTGCTCATTGAAACTGTATTGCCCATTGCCAAATTTGATATTTTCATGAAAGTTTACAAGGTAATAACCTCATATTTTCTAGTATGGCCCAAGTACAGTCATTTTTGCAGCTAAAAATGGCTATTTCTGGAAATTCAAAATGGCGGACAATGGAGAAGATCCCCGTTTTAATGTATGAAAAGTGCAATTTTTCCCAGTCATAATGAATACTTAGAATGTGATGGTGGTGGCAAGTATTCATGAAAAAGGTAACATTAGTGAATAGGTAGCATGAATTCTGGAAATAAACAACTACAATTCTTGCACAGTGTACCTTTAATGATGCATTCTCATACTGAGATGTGTTTTTAGGTCAAAATAGTTGTTGGATCATTCATCATATTTGGTTCCTATTGATATTAACTTGTAATGTGGAATCAAATAAAGTACATAAAATGTATAAAGTGTGTGTGTGTGTGTGTGTGTGTGTGTGTGTGTGTGTGTGTGTGTGTGTGTGTGTGTGTGTGTGTGTGTGTGTGTGTGTGTGTGTGTGTGTGTGTGTGTGTGTGTGTGTGTGTGTGTGTGTGTGTGTGTGTGTGTGTATGTGTGTGTGTGTTTTTAAGGCGTTTGGAGTCAACTTCATAGTTGTGATACTGGGTAACATAATTACATGTTGTATTGCGGTGGTCGCGTAACAGCGGACTCCGGTCGGGGTCTGGACCCAGAAACGATTCTGTGCGGACCCAAGACCAATCCAATAATGTCAAGAGAGAATAGACTACTGTGTTATTTTTGAGGCTTCTATTCTGACGGACAGCCATGCCTATTGACAGTGCGTGCTGTTACCATGACAAACTTCAGTCATTTGAGCCAATCAAATCTTAAATGAATCCCTGGCACCGCATCTCACTTGCTTTGCCGAGTCTGATCAGCGCACTGCGCGGGAGGCGCTGCGCCGATGAGCAGAGAAGATTAGAATCGTCTCGCAAGTCAATGGAAGCAGCGGCTGAGTTTCAACCAAGAACCACTTTCCGAATGAACAGAGAGAAATGCGTGTCGTTCTTTCAGACAAACATTTCCAAACCCATGCACCTCGTATGCTCCGAAAACATGGCATTTACATCGCGCCACTATGAAGAAAACTTTTTAAACAATCATGCAAGCAGCCAGATAGGACAGCCATAACTAACAGCCAAATCACGTGTCAGTTGACTGACACTAAACTGGATGAAGGAGAATCTCCACCAGCAAACAAACGTTTCTTAAAAAGTGGGGTTTGAGGCGAGAGTCAATTAAAGTGTTTTCGCAGATTAGGATAGTTGGGAACTTGGGAATTGCAACCTTGCTTTCGTTAGGTATGAGTTTCGCTCAGCTTCGTGAGCTACACTGAAAATTCTGAGATCGACAAATAAAATTGTCTCATCTGCGCACCATCTCCGCTTCCCTTTCCTGTGCGCGTGCTTGCGTGTGACTTGGTTAGGGAGAGAGATGTAAAGGCCTCCAACAGTGACAACAGTGGCTAGCTATTATGGCTAATGAACACAGCCCCATTATTTCGTTTGGCCACTCCAATAACTTCAGTAGTCGCTGTGAAGGTGCCCGTCTATTTTTATTTAATTAATTTATTATTATTATTTTACTGCAGAGCCCGTCACCAGACAGTTCTGGGATGAAGCAGTTTCATCCTGAGGTGGACATGGCTATCTGTAGGCTACTATAGTATTGGCTTGATGTCTGTTGCCTACAACAACAAAAATTGCAGGGGGAATTGCAAATGTAGAAGAGATAGAGAAAAACATCAACATCTTGCAACATGTTGCCCAGCCTTAGTTATGACATCACTAACTCCAACTCCATCAACTCACCAACTCATCACTGATTAATGCATTAATTCCACGAAGCGTAAGAAAGTCACAAAGGCAGTTTACTGTGCTGTCCGTAATTTTACCAAACGAAAAAAGTATCCACATAGAGGAAAACAAGTCTGGAGTTTCAATAGTAGTAACAATGCGAGAATCAGAAACAAGCCATCAGTAGGCTATAAGGGGAGAAGTGGGGACTGCATTTTTTGTGGCTTTTCAAAAACTCACAATGCATAGAATCAGATGGTAGCCCCTTGACACTGTAATAAAAGCCGCCTTGAACGCATTTGGAGAAGCCTACTTCGACTTCGACGCATTGATACCTTCACTGCCAGTCCTCTCGCACGAAGGGAAAAGGGGAGGGGGGAAGGGAGGGGACTAGGATTGAAGGTATCAATGCATCAAAGTACTCTGAATGTGTTACTAAGCCTTTCATTAGAGTGCCATTTCTTTATCTAGGTAGGAAATCGCAAAATTTCATTTTGCAACAACTTTTGGATCGGTTTACTAGTCGTGCAGGGATATTTAAATAGGGAACACGTCGAACAATTTGGTCACTTCTAACTTAAGGCAACTAATGCTGTCCGTAGGCAAAGCTGAGCCAAACTAATGCTAACGAGTTTGGGCCTGCACGTTGCTAAAGTGGGGGCGCGTCCGAAGACGAGGCAGGTCGGGAGGAGCTCATCTCAGGTCAGAGAAGAACATACTTTATTATTGGA
The DNA here is from genome assembly GCF_034702125.1 of Engraulis encrasicolus. Classification (NCBI taxonomy): domain Eukaryota; kingdom Metazoa; phylum Chordata; class Actinopteri; order Clupeiformes; family Engraulidae; genus Engraulis; species Engraulis encrasicolus. The sequence goes on along the minus strand of NC_085870.1, from coordinate 55,176,659 downwards.
ACACGGTGGACAGTTCCTTTAAAACATGGGTAGAGTGTTGGGACTGGATTCTGTTGCCCACAGATAGAACGCGAACGCTGACTGTGTTGTGTGAAAGGGACACGTTAAGCAAACGCAAATGTCTGGTATAAATGCACTGTGAAGCATGATTCGGACGGGACTTTTATTACCTATGGACCCCCGCTAATTCGGAAAAATTATGGAGAATGTCTGTTCTTAGTCCTGTGCGAATGTGCCATGTCCGTGATTTCTGAAGTAAGCCTAATAATTCCATCGCGGATTACGAGGCGTCCATAGGTAATATTTATCCCGTGCAAAGTCTGAGGCCATCACTGCTCCTCCCCGTGGCCAAAAAAGAGATTACATGCCAGTTTCCAGCGAGGCGTGATTTCACGCATTGAATTCAAATAACAATAGAATCCTGCCGCGCCCCCAGCGACGGTCCAGCCGAGACCCAGCGAAGACCCTTCAGAAAGAGAAACAGCGAAGACCCTTCCATGGAAAGTGGAAACAAAATAAACGCCTCCTACTGTACTATTACTGCTATATTGATGTGCGTTACCTTTTAATCCTAGCAGACTAGGGGTGTAACGGTACACAGAAATCACGGTTTGGTACGTACCTCGGTTTTTGAGGTCACGGTTCGGTACGTTTTTGGTACAGTATATGGTAAAACAAAATTGCGAAACCATTTTCTTCCTCAGTGCGTGGTTTATTGCACCACAAACTGTCAAAATAACCAATAAAATAAATATATTCAAAGTGCTGCATTTTATTAATAAGCTAAATTATTTTTTTAAACACTATCCCTATTTACAGTGGAATTTAATTAATTCTTAGTTTAATTTCTTACATTTTAATGAATTCATTATAAACAGTAGGTTAAACAAAACCTTTCAAAATGTTTAAAATGGTTAATGTTATGTAGGGAAGTTAACAGAAGTAGAACTCATAGCAAAGGTTGTCATTAGATCAAATGTGTACTGTCGCTTTAAGGACGCAGACTGCAAACTCGGTTTCCATAGCGACTTTAGACTCCACTTGCGTTTCTCTCAGAGCTAGTGAAGGGCATGGCGATTCTTTCCCACCAGTTCGTTCTCTTCGTTCAGTTCTGCTGAGGAATTTGTTCGTTCAGAGTTCGTTCACTCGTTCATTTTAATTACGTCATGCCACAATGCTAGAGAGCAAGGGGTGAATGTCGAGCGAACTAGTTCAGTGAACGAGAGGAGGAGGGGAGCATTCTTACTTTGCCTGTGTGCTTCTCTTGTCCAAACATATCAACTTAACTCATTTTGCCTAGTAATATTATTTATTTAACAGCAGCACACATTTAAAAAAAGCTCAATTACCAAAATAACCAAAAAGTATGCCTTCGTCTCTGCCACGTTAAGTTGTTTATTCGTGGTCATGGAGACTGTTGCTATGCGCCCAGGCTGGTCTCGTTCGCGGGCTGAACACAATTCGTTCTGGCTGTGCTGTGTAGATCTAAGGTGCTCCTGTAACCTATTTTGCAGATTAAATGTATTTATTGAACAGTAGCACCCATTAAAAAAGAATAAAAGATCATTTACAACTTGCATTTCCAACTAGAAGTATGCCTTTGTCTCTGCCACGTTAACTTGTGTATTCGTGGTCATGGAAACCATTGGCTGCAGTTCACTGGCTCCTCGTTCACGAACGAGAGCTCAGCTCGTTCAGAGCTGTGAACTGTGGACTAGGTGAGCTGCTGCGCTCTAAATTATGAACTAAATACCTGGTATGTGTAAAAGCTCTGATAATATTAAGCTATCACATTAAGAGATAAAGTGGCACACCTTTGTGCAGTCTTAAAAGCTTGTTGGATGACCACTTCTGCTACTGTCTGACTGACTAGTGACAGAGACCGGTGATTCACCAATGAACGAAGTGAACGAGAGGTGGGGAACTAGTTCGCTTCGTTCACTTCAAAGACTCGTTCAAAACGACCGGTTCGTTCGTGAACGACACATTACTACTCAGAGCTTGTAGAAAACAAACGTCTTCTCTCTGTACTCCGGCAGACATGTGGACCTTTTTATGTCACTAGTTGTTATTTTAATTAGTTCATGTGTGTTTTGATACTGTTAAGACGAAGATTAAAGCTCAACTATCAATTCAAGACGTTGTCAAATGAATTTACTGATAATACACGGGCATTGCAGTGAAAACTAGTACTTTGGGTGGGACATTTCATCAGTGTAAGTAGTAGCACTTTCAAAAGTTCTCACAAAGCACAATCCTCTATTTCCCCGCACAAGACATTGCTGTGCACCCTGCTTATATTGCTGTGCAGTCGCTGGACAGTGGGAAATTTACCCCAACCTCGTTTGCTCTCCTGACCACTGTTCCATGTCGTTTGAAAACGATTTGGCGCGTTGCATATCACCAAGTTTTAGTGATTTTGTTTAGTGCATATTTTAGTGAGAGGGAACCATAGCCTACGTCAAGCCCTTGCTGGTTGCTAGCAGTACACTTTTCCACTAAGCTACTCCTCCAATCGGGCACAGGTCCTCCTGCTGCTGTAGCGGCAGCAGGCAGTAAAAACATAAACATATAACATATTACCGTACCGTTCGGTACAGCACTGTACCGTGCTGAAGGTCATTTCGGTTTGGTTCGGTACGAATACAGTGCACCGTTACGGGCCTATAGCAGACAGAGGATTACCTGTGATGTGATGACCTCCATAGGTAATGTTGATGTCGTACAGACCGGCCACATAAGGGGTGTATTCTACATTGCAGCTCCCGTCTTTGTTGTCTTTGCACGACATCTTGGACTCAGAGGGTCCCTCAATGGTGATGCCTAGCCCTCCTATTCCAGCTCCTCTGATGACACAGAAAAGGTAAAGCACATTCAGTTAGGGATGCAAATTATCCATTAATTAATTAACTGTTTGTTGATTGACCTTGTCAATTGATGATTAATTGATAAGCACACACTCCAAAAAAATATTAAAAGTCGACTTCAGTCAATTAATCAAGTGTGAAAGTGTTGACCCTCCTATTCCAGCTCCTCTGTTGAGACAGGGAAATTATAATTATAATTATATAATAATTATACTAATTATGCTTTTGAAGGCAGCATCAAGTGTGTCAGCATTTACTTGGAGTAAGAAGCATCAGCATGTTGAGACAGGGAAAGAACATTCAATATAATTTTAAAGGCAGCATTAAAGGTGCACTGTGTAAGAATTTTAGTTGTTTATTTCCAGAATTCATGCTACCCATTCACTAATGTTACTTTTTTCATGAATACTTACCACCATTGAATTCTAAGTTTTCATTATGACAGATTTTTTTTTTTTTTTTTTTTTTTTGCATTTTTCTGACATGAAAAGGGGGGTCTTCTCCATGGTCCACCATTTTGAATTTCCAGAAATAGACATTTCAGCTGCAGAAATTACTGTACTTTGGCCATCCTAGTAAATATTAGTTTATTACTTATAAAACATTCAAGAAAATATCAAATTCGGCAATAGGCAACCCAGTTTCAATGAACAGCATACAGGTACAGACCATATAATTAGAATATCATGAAAAAGTTTATTTATTTCCATAATTCCATCAATAATGTTCAACTTGGATGGATTGTAGATGCAATGGATTGTAGATGCATTGCCCACATTTTCAACTATTTCAAATCATTCATTTGTTTATTTTTTACTTATTTTGGCCTTCCAGCTCCAAAAAAACATGAATTGAGGAATTGACATTATTAGAATATTGTAATAAAATCACAATATTCTTCAGAAAAAAAGAAAGAAATTCGGGTCATATCAAATCAGTTGAAATTTGGTACTTTATGTAACGTGTGACAGAGGTGTTCCTGCACAGTCCGTCCCCCTCGAGGACGCGAACCTGTCACCTCGTCAACTACGACGGTCCGGAAATGGGAGTCACAGTACGATACCGCTGGGCTACAGGCCCAATACTCCAGCCCAACGGCATTGACACTGTATGAGGCTTTCGGGAGGGAGGTTTTACTAACGTTCCACGCCAATTCTGTTAGTTAGCCTCAGTTACACTCTCCCCTTTAAACCTCACTCCCATCCTGGGTCATCTGCACCACTGTGACAGAGGTGTTCCTGCACGGTCCGTCCCAGGCCCTGTTTGTGCACTGGCAAAGTTCTCTTTGCCTCGTTTTACATGTCAACAACCCAGCGACTCTGTGGAATGAAGTATTGAGCAACTTTGAGCCTCGTAAATGGGTAGAAAGTAGAGATTTATAACGATGACCAGTGTTGAGGGTACTTTCATGCGTTTGTTTCAGTAACCTAACGCTTTAGTAACCTAGAGTAACCTAACGCTTTAGTTTTGTGAATTCAGTAATCAGTAACTAGTTACTTTCCAAAATAAGGATCGTTACTGCGTAACTTTAAGAATTTCCCCCGCTAACAAAGAGTCGGCTTTCCTGCATTTAGACAGATATGCAGCTGCTTGTGGATGGATATGTGTCCGAGACATGGCGTTGTAGACGATGCGTCTGTGCCCTGTTGACCGGTTTGCCTGTGTCTGTGTGTGTGTGTGTGTGGGGGGGCGCACCTGTGTGTGTAGGCGACGTATGTTTGCGTATAATCCCCGACTGGGAAAGAAAGGAAAAGAAGAGAGAGGAGGAGGAGAGAGAGGGGGACACGCACACACACACACGGAGCCGGGGGAGGGGCATCAAGAGTGGTTGAAAAGCGATCCATACATACAACGGAAGGGGGTAATAGACAGGCTATATCTAATTAACACTTAAGATCAAGTCCACACAAAGCATATACATGCACGCCATGGAAATTAAGCATGCTGGTAAAGCAATTGCTTAATAGTCAGGCTATTTGAGGTGGAGGAGATGCTGACATCAAAACGGTGGTCTCACTATAGGGAATGCTGGTCATTGACAAGCACAGCATTGCCCACAGCGTTTTGGTGAATGCGGGAGGATAAAAAAAAAAAAGATTCCGTCGAGCTTAAACAAAGCACTTAAAAAAAAAAAACAGGACCAACACGTAACGCATTCAATAACAATGGGGAACACAGCAGTATTAATGAAATAACGATGAGAGGACATCTTTGAAATATCCCTTCTGAACTACATTCAATCATGTGACCAATGTAGATGTTTCAGTTGAGTATGAAAAAATCATAAATCACTGCAAAGCATTGTCAAAATCAAAAATCATAGAGTTATTGTTTTTCCGGTCCGTGTACTTTTTCGTTCATTCATTATTCTATTTTGGAATGAAATATGAAATTCAAAAAAGGGTGCAATTTATTGTGATTAAAGCAATACACGCAGAAATGGCTGTATTTTGTTTTCTGCATGTGTTACTTTATACCATAATAGCATTATAAAAAAAGACAACATTTTTGATCGTTTTTCAATTTGTGATATTTGACTATTCATTTATTGAATTTCATTTGACTGACCCCTTCCTCTCCATTTACCCGGAAGGAAAGTTTGCCGTCTGAGTCGCATCAGAAAAGGTCTAGCTAGCGACCAAACGACACACAGAACAGTAGCTGGAGCCAGAGACACAACAGGAAAATAATAGAATGATGAAAAGCATATTTTTGAGATGTGCAAGCTAGTAGGCCTATGCGCAGCAGGCGTTGGTTAGTCCTGTATTGGAGCGTGCGTCCGCCTTATAAAATAGAGATAAAATTCCCTTTATGTTATGGACTCAACTTTATAGCCTAAATAAAGTGTCTGGAATCAATAACCTATTATACCCTTTCCCATGTAGTAATATGCATTAGGGAGCAAACAGTCCAAAGCAGTGTTCTCGCGCAAACTGTTGCGTATTCTGGCAAGTCAAGTCAAGCTGAAGCGCACACTCTCCATATCAAGTTTTACGCACGTTGAATACATACACATTTCACTTTGGTGTATTTGGAACATTAGTGATACTGTTGGAAAGCAATATGTCCGGGTCGATACACCTAAAGGTTGGAGATGAACTGGGAAACTGATGCTGATCGTCAGAACTGTCAATGTTCTCAATGACAGTTGGTCAACCCCTTCCTGTCGAAGATATCTGTCCCGGTGTGGTAGCTTTTGTGATACGCACCGGATTCTCATGCGCCCTGTATCTGCTTGTAGGGTAGACCGAGTAAAGTTAAGTACAGGGTACAGTTGAGGTCAATCAAATATAGGCCTACCTGTGTAACTCTGATCTAATTCCAAAGTGTAGGCGTAACATAAATGACAGTCCCAAAACATTTGGTGACCATAGGGAGGGAAAGTAATCTCATCGCCCCCTGCTGGCAACGTTCCAACCCCCTGCAACAAATGAATGTTTTTTTTCTTTGAAAAATTACATCTCGGCCCTGACGACGAAGTAGAAGTAGTGGCAGTCATATTATGGGCATGTTGGCCCGTTTTATCGAACCAGGTGGTAAAATGTTCGGTTTTTCACTGATCTGAGCTGATTTTAATATTCTTTAAAAAGCTAATACAGAACTACACTGACTGGCATGTGTGGCTTGTTTACTCCATGTAATTAGCATAGCCAAATTAGCATAGCCAAACATGAGCCAGAGAGGTGGTTACTCGTCACCACAGAAGCCATCATATCTACTAGAGAATTTAAAACCATACCAAAATGATCGCGTGTATATATGTGTAATAAGAAGACAATGTGGAACTCGTAGGATTACAAGAATGTGAAGATATGCGAAGAACTTGCGTTCGTTCGCGTTCATTTGTTTCTCTGTGTTGTCAACGAGGCGCGAAGCACAGCATGCTGGGAGCTGTAGTCCGTTTCCGACCAGATTGGCACAATTTCTATTTTTCTTAAAAGGGCAAAAAATGACTTGAGATTTTCACAGGTAGTAGTTCATGCTATTGTGTACGCTGAAAAATGTGTCTGGTGTTATAGTTCCAAGTCATATCTTTGTGGGATTTTTTTTAAAAACTTGTCTATGGGAGTTTCAATAGGATCACCCTGGTGTTTGGAACGTAACCGCTAGGATCGCTGTTTTCCACTTTCCCTCCCAATTACCATATCTAAGATTGTGTAATCTCTGTTTATGTTGACATTCGGCTCCTGTCATATCTTTGTCCCACGTCGCGTTCCGTAGCCTCGTACAAGCAGATGTAGGCCTACATGTGCATGAGAATTGCTGTACGTATCACAAAAGCTGCCACACCGGAAGGATATTTGCCATCTGACTCGCACCAGCGAAGGTACCGGCCTATAGCAACCATGGAGCATAGCAAAGACGCTCCACAAATCCAGCCAGGGACATAACAGTAAAGTAGAAGAATGAAGAAACCCACATCCTTGGCATGTGCAGGCCTGGCATGTAGCCTATGCGCGGCACAAGTGATATGGCCAGCCTCTTGGAGCTTGCAGACCGTCCGCCTTATTGAATGAGCAACATTATGGACATAATTTTTATCGGTTAGGCTACATCGATAGCCTTCATAGCTCACTGTAGGCTACATTTCCACACTTAGGATATAGGCCTACAGTAGGCTACCTTAGGGAACAAAATCCAAAGCAGTGGTAGGCCTATGTAATGCGACTGCCATATGATTATTGAAAGATGCTTTATGTCTTACGTTGTTATTTTGCCACCTTTTGCTTATTAGCTAGCAGGTTAAATATGTGAATGTTGCTTTGATGTAGGCCATTATTCAGGTCCAAAGTTGAGTGGTGGGCCTATTCTTTCGCTCACGAGTTTGAAGTGCTGACACGCGAGTTGCGAGTTTGGAGAGCTGGTGCGCACATTTTCGAGCGCTTAAAAAAAAACTACCACTGTTTGTAGACTACGCACGCTTGATACACGTTTCACTTTGGTGTATTTAGGGCATTAGTGGTAGGAGGCTTCCAGGTAGACTGCATCTACAGGCCAGAGATGAGCTGAGAAAATGAAGGTTGCTGATCATCAGAGCTGTCAAAAACCTCTCTGAATCAATGACCGTTAAACTAATCCTCCCGTCAACGTTCTCGTTGCGCAGCTGTCCTTCACTGCTTGCTTATATTTTCATAAAATGTGAAAAGATGTCAAATAACATCATCTGCAAATCGTGGTTGAGCAAGGGGGAAAATGTTAGGTTTGTGCGGGATGCTCGTGAATGAACCACAAATACATAGGGCGCTATGCAAATACAATCAAGTGTGAAGGATAGGCATACATAATCACATGGAATCTCAACTCGTTGCAAAGGTTAAATCGGTTTATATGTTGGTAAATTCATCTTCTACTCCTCACAAAGGGCGCCCTACTCAATATGGTGGTGGCGCGTGCATACGCCCTGGCGCTTGGGATATCTATACGAAATCATCTCACGAGGTAGAGACTGAGCATCACAAAATATTCTTCGCACATTCATCGCAGAGCAGCCACGTTCTTGCAGTGTACTAACGTTTCGGAATAGTGTAGCAACAATGATGGCAAAGTTGGAATGTGCCCAAAGAAACCATGCAAGGAAAACTGAACCACAGCCTATAGTAGGCTAGCCTACTTCCAGGATACTTCCAGGTCACCCAAATTTGTGGTCCTAATTAAATGAAAGACGCAATTCGAAGGGCATTTTTCTTCATTGCTTTTTTTTTTCTCTAAGACTCAGTGTTTCATTTTCAGTACGTAACAGATATCAAAACATGGCGCTGGATTTCATTTCACATGTGATTTTCAAGCGTAAAACATCACAAATGAGTCCTTTTTCATTTTTCGTGCGACTTCCAAAATAGAAAAATGAATGAACGAAAAAATACACGGACCCAAACGGTTGAGTTTTCTTATATTTTGGTTCCATTTCATGCCTCCTGACCGCCAGAGGCGGCACAGCCTGTGAATGATATCTTTTGCGTAGCGTGGGTTCGAGACTTATACCAACAAAGTCATGTACGTATGACGTACCTCATGCTTAAGAAGCCCTGTAGCACGTCATCCTTCCTCTTAGTCTTCTCGCGTCTGATCGAGCATCCACGGATTGAGATACTTACGTGAGTATAAAATTACGGAATACTTTGCGGTGGTCTCCCCACGGTACCACAACAACAACAACGGATTAATACAGATAAGAAGGGAACACCAAGACGGTAAGTTTCTTCCCTTTCTTCTTGCAAGTAAAGTGCACCGCGGATCTCCCCGTGATCAGTCCTCTACAAACGTGGGAGAATTGTGCGGTGGTTCACCTCGTGTTCACCTCCACACACACACACATACACACACTATCCACGGTGGTCTCCCTGTCGGGCTAAGTGTGTAGCATCCTCGTTAGCTTGGTGGGCTCACCCTGTAGCTAACGGCAGCGTATTGTTAGCATCTCGCTTGTGATACTGTGAAGTAAAATAATTATTGACTACCTTGATCATCAATTCTAATTCTGTTACTGTGTCGTGTGTTAGTTCGGGTTTCTTGCGTTAGCTGCTGCGTCGCAATGAATACTTTTTCACTTTCATGCAAAACGTGCCTTGCACCACTTGAGCCAGAGGATGGCCATCTGGAATGCCCATCGTACCTGGGCATCGCTCATTTTGCGCTGCGCCTTAACGGAGCCCTGTCCGAGCTGTTCAGTCCTCCCGGTCACGGTGAGGGAAGCCAGAATAACGAGCCTTTTAATAAAAAATTACGTGCTGCTCCCGGCGCACGAGGCTCAAGCTACCAGCGCCGTTCAGGGTGCTAAGCGTGCCCTCTCTGTCCAGCAGACCACTCAACCTGCTAAGAAGAAAAAGCAGCACGGCACTACCGCAGCGCTCAGCAAGTGGGTGGACGATCTCTCCACAGCCGTGAGCAGAATCGAAACACTGCTGCTACAGCTTCAGCCGCTGCAGGCCAGCATGCAGCCAGTGGTGTCCACACCCGAGAGTGACACGGCTTCTATTCCCGCCTTGCTATCCCAGGAGGAGCAAGAGCTGGACGACGACACTCTCTCTACTGCGGCTACAGATTCGCTCTTCACTTCCATGAGAGACAATGCGTCCTTGGATGATGCCCCTTTGAGTTTCTCTGATGAGGGAGGGGACCGCATGACAGGCGGCTCCCGTTCCTTACTGGCCACAATTCACGCAGCCCTGACACAGCGCGGGCTGCAACCGCTGCAACCTAATTCTGGAGTGAGTGCTTACTTTAGGCAGTCTCCTGCGGACACTTCCTCTCTGATCCCCACATGTGAGGCATTCGTGGAGGAATTTCAGACAGCATTTAGGACGGCAACTGCGCGTTCGCATCCCACTTCTGCAGCACGCGCCATGGGTAACATGGCCGATGCTGAACTGTTTGGGCTAGACAAGATGCCTTCTGTGGACGCCTGTGTCGCCTCTCTGGTGGTCTCCCCAGATGAAGCGGTGCGGCCTCAGGTGCGCTGCCCAAGTAAGGCCTGCAGGCGTACAGATGACGATGTGGTTAGGGCCTACAGCCATGCCGCACGCATCAGTCGGATCGATAATACTATCTCCCACTTACTGCTTGTGACCCAGTCCCTGCTTCCGACAGAGGCAGAACCGGACTTGCATGAGAATATCGAAGCCATTCTGCATGGCGTTGGTTTCATGACCTAGGAGTTGGGTCGTCTCATGGCAGTGCTAGTGTGGGCCCGCCGCCAGGTCTGGCTCTCACAAGCACCGCTCCCGGATGCATGTAGGGCCACTCTACGAGAGCTCCCCTTCATACCTGGCCAACTTTTCGGGCCAGTTGCAAAGGATGCCTTGGACCGCCGCGGTCTAGTGTCTGAATCACGCAGAGAGCAAGTGAGCATGCCCCAGACTGTTCGTTTCCGGGCACCACAGAATCCCACGTCACGCCGTGACACCCCTTCACCTCAAAGCGCTGCTCCCCCCCGGCGCAGAGAGAATAGGCATGCCCCCAGAGGCCCGCCGCCATTTCGCCGCCAGCCTTACCAGTTCCCTAGCCCTACCCCCGCTAACGCAGGGGCAAGGCCCAACCGGACACCCCGCTGAGGAGCCCGGGTCGTCGGTTGGACTGTACTCGGGGACTCAGCTGGCTGCATGGGCCACTATCATTCACGACCCATGGGTTCTAAAAACAGTGTCAGAGGGGTACAGACTACAGTTCAAGCGCCGGCCCCCTCCAAGGGCCCGGCTAAGGCCCACAATTGTAAAAAGTTTACATCAAGGTATGGTTCTTCAAGCGGAGATAACGGCTCTCCTCAAGAAAGGAGCCATAGAAGAAGTAGAGTGTTCTCCTACGTTCGACGGCTTCTGTTCCGTTTACTTCGTTGTTCCAAAAAAAGATGCTGGGTTCCGCCCAATACTGGACCTGCGGGGCCTAAACAAATACCTAAAAGATCTTCCGTTCAACATGCTGCACACGGCAGACGTTCTGAAGATAATCTCTCCAGCAGAGTGGTTCACAACTCTGGACCTGAAAGATGCTTATTTTCATATCCCAATAGCACCGGCACACCGGTGCTTCCTCCGTTTTGCCTCCCTGGACCGACACTACCAGTTCAGAGTCCTCCCATTCGGCCTTTCACTGTCACCAAGAGTATTCTCCAGTTGCATACAGGCAGTACTGTCACCTCTCATGGAGTCTGGTATGAAGATTCTACCATACCTAGACGACTGGCTGGTATGCTCCCCAACAAGGGAGCGAAGCCAGACAGACATTGCAACCCTTCAGAGCCACGTTGCGGAACTTGGACTGACAGCAAACCTAGAAAAGAGCTCGCTAATCCCAAGCCAGTCAGCTCAATTCATTGGCATGATCCTCGACTCACAGTCAATGACTGCCACTCTGACCATGCGCCATGTGACGGACATCACATCCCTGGTGTCTCGGGTACACTTGGGGCGAAGCTTACGTTTCCGACTCCTGCTGCGCCTCCAGGGTATGCTCACAGCGACAGCCCAGATTCCCCCCTTGGGCCTGCTGGAGCTACGGCCTCTGCAGATGTGGATTACTGGCCTCAGCCTCGATGTGGTCCTTCACAAGAATGCCCTGGTCCTCATTACCGAGCAGTGCATGTCTGCTCTCAGCCGATGGTGGCAACAGACCTTCTTAACATCAGGTGTGCCTCCTGGGTGCAGCACCCACACGCAGGGAGGTTGTGACAACAGATGCCTCACTTACGGGGTGGGGCGCTGTGTGGCGTCACACAGCAGTCAGTGGACTGTGGACCGAACAGGAAAGGGCAGAACATATCAACCTCCTCGAACTCAGAGCAGTACATCTGGCTCTGAAGCACTTCATGCCGCACCTACAGGAGTGCCATGTGCTCATCCGGTCGGACAACATGACAACAGTGTACAACATCAACCACCAAGGGGGAACACGGTCTCCCCCTGCCTACCGTCTGACCCGATGTTTACTGACATGGGCCCTCCCCCAAATAGCATCACTCAGGGCAGTCCACTTACCCGGGAAGTTAAACACTGTGGCGGATTCACTGTCAAGGCAGAAGTAGTTGGGTCATTTATAGCAGTTCCGTGACCGTGGAGAGGAAAGGTTCGTTTCTCACTGGATTTGTCATCTATAAAGGTTAAATAAAAAAATGAGCCGGGGTGCCCCTCACAAAAATGTGGGGAATTTTTTTTAGAGCCCTATATCCCAAATGGCTGCTGCCAGCCAAGCTGGAAAATAGCTTTTTAATGGTTTTGCCCACAATTCTGCATAATACATGGTTTCTGAGACTATTTGGGGCAAGAAATTCACAAATTATGTAGATTTATTGATTTGACCTATTTCTGATCTTCAAATTCAAGATGGCTGCCACTTTTGGCTCTTTAAATGTCAATTTTTCAAAATAGTCAGAGATCCTTAATGTTAGGCTCAAATGAAAGGTCTGCTCATACTGAGTTCAGTTATGGACAGTAAAATTACAAGTAGGTAATCTGAAAGGTAAAAAAGATGAAGGTTTCTGGTTGATGAGAATTAAACTGCTGATTAGTCGGGTCGGGTCATAATGTGAGGTTCAGTGACCATTCTCTGGCAAGGGTGTTTTGATGATTGATTTGACCTCTATGGACCCTTAAGAAAAGATTTAGCCCCTATGTCCCTCCCAAAAATCCCGGCATTTTTTGCTAGAGAGGCAAATTCAAAATGACGTCCGGTGCCATCTCTAAGAAATAACTTTTAATCTTGAATGAATCATGTATGAGGACACTTTTTCATACATGTCAACCATGAGGATTCCAAATCTGACATTATTTTGATAATACAACTTTGTTTTGTCCATGAAATTCAAGATGGCTGCCATCTAGAACAGTCGTTTTCAATGTTTTTTGGTCATGACCCCCCAAAACTGGACTGGGGACCCCCCAATTTGTGTAGCTCCATTCCTCATGCATAGATATTGAGAAAATAGCTGATCTACAAGCACACAATACCTTAAATTATGAGGCGTAGTGGGCTTATAGGTGGGCGATTTTCACAATGTTCGGCTTTTTAAATATTATTTGACAATTTGGCCAATGTTTTAGCATTGGTTGTTGATAGCTTTAGATGCAGTGATGGTATTTCACTTTGAGAGTCCTTACATTACACCCCCCCCCCCAAAAAAAGGGTCTTGACCCACAGACAGGTTGAAGACAGTCAAACGTGTAAAGTTCTCCGAGCTGCTAGAAGACTGTTGTTGAGGAATGTGTGACCTTATTCAATCCCAATGGCATATAGAGGAAGGCGCAGAAGAGCAAGCTCATCCAGAAGATCTCCCTCCAACATATTGTGATTGAAGAACCCTATGTTTCTCTAATTGACATGGGCATGATCTGGAATATGGCAACTCCATCAGTAGAAGATTGGCAGACACAGGACGCCACACCATGCAATTGGTTGGACTATGTCCAAAAGGTGTCTCCAGCATCCTTGCCTGCCAGTGTGGAGTAGCGCTGTAGGTACGCCAAGTAGTTGTCAAGAAGGCAGTGTTGGCGTAAGCTGTTTGCATCTGAAGGGAGACAGATAAAAGACACTCTTCATGGTCTTCCACTTGGAAGTACAGGCTTCCGCCATGGTGCTACTCTTTTTATGTGCATAGATCACCAGTCTCATGAACGCAAACAGCTCTTCTCAGATGACACATGGCCTGGACGAGCTGATGAGGAAAGTGGGATCTGTTGTTGGCACAGAACTGGAGGCTCTCAGTACCACAACTGAGAAAAGGACACTGAGCAGACTGGACTCTGTAGTGGACAATAACCATCACCCCTTGCACTCAGTCTTTGCTAACCAGAGAAGTCTGTTCAGCCACAGATTCCGTGCCATATCCTGCAAAAGATGCTCCCTGTATGTGCAGGTCTCGCTCATCATCTTCTGTTGAGCATGTTGTATCGCAGGGATCATTGACATTGGTTACACGGTGAGAATGAGAATGGCGGGCAAGGATGATGGATGACACCTTTTTGACACAGCCCAACCACTTGTATGATGTGCCGTGCCGTGTCCAATGGAGTTGCCATCCTCCAGATCATGCCCTTGTCAATTAGAGCAACATGGGGTTCTTTAATCACAATAGGTTGGACGGAGATCTTCTGGATGAGCTTGCTCCCTTGCATCTTCCTGTATATGACAGTGGGGTTGAATAAGGTGAGTAAGGCCACACATTCCTCAACAAAATGGTGTTCTTGCAGCTCAGGGAGCTCAAGTTGGAACTATCTTGAACCAGGCTTATCACTACTTTTGAGAGCACTTCTGTCCATTTCAGCAGCTCTTGTTTTGAGTCCCTCAACGAGCATCTTTTATGCAAGAATGCTTGAAAAATGTCAAAATTTCTATGTGCTAGATCAGTGGTTCTTAACCTGTGGGTTGAGATCCCCTTTTTTGTGGGGGAAGGTGTCAATGTAGAGTAGAGTAACTTTATGTCAATGTAAGGACTCTCAATTTTAAAGACCATCCAGAATAATCATCACACAATGCTAAAACATTGCCAAATTGTCAAATAATAGGCTATCAAAGAAGTCAAACATTGTGAAAATAGCCCATCTACAAGCCCACTAATCCTCATAATGTGAGGCATTGTGGGCTGGCAGATCAGATACTTTCTCAATATCTATATATGAGAAATGGAGTAACTTGAATTGGGGGGTCACTGCCTAAAAAGGTTGAAAACTACTGTTCTAGATGGCAGCCATCTTGAATTTCACGGCCAAAACAAATTTGTATTATCAAAATGATGTCAGATTTTGAATCCTCATGGTTGAGTTGTATGAAAAAGTGCCTTCATGCATGATTCTATGTCATTCAGATCAAAAGTTATTTCTTAGAAATGGCGCTGGACGCCATTTGTCTCTAGCAAAAAATGCGGGATTTTTGGGAGGGACATGGGGGCTAAACCTTTTCTAAAGGGTCCATAGAGGTCAAATCAATCATCCAAAACATCCTTGCCAGAGGATGGTCACGGAACGTCACATTATGACCGACTGTTTAATTCTCATCAACCACAAACCTTGATCTTTTTTTACCTTTCAGATGACTTCTGCATAGCCTACTTGTAATTTACTGTCCACAACTGAACTCAGTATGAGCAGACCTTTCATTTGAGCCTAATATTAAGGCTCTCTGACGATTTTGAAAAAAATGAGATTTAAAGAGCCAAAAGTGGCAGCCATCTTGAATTTGAAGGTCAAAAATAGGTCAAATCAATAAATCTACACCATTTGTGAATTTCTTGCCCCAAATAGTCTCAGAAACCATGTATTATGCAGAATTGTGGGCAAAACCATTAAAAAGCTATTTTCCAGCTTGGCTGGCAGCAGCCATTTGGGATATAGGGCTCTAAAAAAAATTCCCCACATTTTTGTGAGGGGCACCCCGGCTCATTTTTTTATTTAACCTTTATAGATGACAAATCCAGTGAGAAACGAACCTTTCCTCTCCACGGTCACGGAACTGCTATAAATGACCCAACTAAAGCTCGACCCAGGAGAATGCCGCTTGAACCCAGGGGTAGTACAACAGATCTGGGACTGCTTGGGCACAACAGTGGTGGACTTGTTTGCCAGCAAGGAGTCCACACACTGCCGAATGTCGTTCTCACGCACCCAGGAGAGCAAAGCACTGGGCTTGGATGCCTTAGCTCACGATTGGCCAGATGGACTGCTCTATGCCTTTCCTCCAATTCCGCTCCTGCTGGAAGTGCTACTCCGGATCCGCCAGGGCAGACATCGTGTTCTACTAGTGGCACCACGATGGCCAGCGAGACCATGGTTTGCACTCCTCTACTCTCTGCTCATGGGGACCCCATGGCAATTACCACGCAGGGTGGATCTACTGTCGCAGTTGAAGGGCAGAGTTTGGCACCCCTGCAGTCTCCAACTATGGGTGTGGCCGTTGGGTCCGACGACCTACTACTGAACTGTGACCCAGCAGTAATGAATACACTGGAGAATGCAAGGGCTCCCTCAACCAGTTTATTATACGAGAATCGATGGAAGCTCTTTACAAAATGGTGCAAAGCCCTAGGGCTCTCCCCAATAATTTGCCCGGTACCTATGGTGTTGCAATTCCTACAGACACTCCTGGATGATGGTAAAACCCCATCGACAGTTAAAGTGTATGTCGTGGCAATCTCTGCAAAGCACATTCATGTGGACGGTTCGACTATCGGGTCCCATAGTCCGAAACTTTCTCAAAGGTGCCAGGCGTCTTCTCCCCTACAGGGCCCCTCGTAGCCCACAGTGGGACCTACATCGGGTTCTAGACTATCTATGTCAAGCCCCCTTCATACCCCTAGCCGAAGCAGAGATTAAATGGGTCTCCTTGAAGACCGTTTTTCTACTAGCTATTGTCTCTGCAAAACGAGTGAGCGAGTTGCATGCACTTTCAGTAAGCCCAGAGTGTCTGAGATGGAAGCCAGAATTCTCTGGGGTAACACTATGGCCAAATCCAGCCTTTTTGTCAACCAGGCCATTGAGCTGACCTCGTATGAAGACCGTATAGGCCTATGCCCAGTAAGAGCCTTGAGGCACTATGTGTCTAGGACTGAGGCGATGAGACAGTAGGACCAATTGTTCTTGGCCTATGGGGGCTGTAAAATTGGTTCGCCAATATCAAAACAACGTCTATCTAACTGGGTATGTGAGGTCATCTCCCTTGCACACAAAACGGCTGATAGTCTGCCAGTAGACAATGTCATCTGTCATAACACTAGGAGTCTAGCCACCTCATGGGCGGCACTGAGGGGGACACCACTAGCTGAAAGCCCATCTACATTCACCAGATTTTATAGGGTCAATGTAGCCTCGCATAACAGCCTAGGCCCGGCCATTCTCTCAGGCACACAGCAAAACTGACAATGTACTCGTCCTCATGACAGTGCTGGTATATGTCATTCACAGGCTGTGCCGCCTCTGGCGGTCAAGAGGCATGAAATAGAACGCTAGTTACGAATGTAACTGTGGTTCTATGAATGCCGGATGACCGCCAGAGTTCCCAGTCATTCGGACTTCGCATCCGCGAGAAGTTTTCCGAGGAAGGATGACGTGCTACAGGGCTTCTTAAGCATGAGGTACGTCATACGTACATGAATTTGTTGGTATAAGTCTCGAACCCACGCTACGCTAAGGATATCATTCACAGGCTGTGCCGCCTCTGGCGGTCATCCGCCATTCATAGAACCACAGTTACATTTGTAACTAGCGTTCTATACACATGTATGAACATAATGGACATGTATATATTTTGTTTCTTCTTTGGTTTTCTCCTGTATTATGTAGAACTTTTTCAGCCATGGTATTAACTAGCATATCTTTTTGGTAAGAGATGGGGTGTGTGTGGTGGTGAAGAGCTGCAGTGTGTGTGAATATATGTACTGTGTGTGTTATGTCTGGGTTTTAAAAAAAAAAGATTTTTATCTCAAGGGGCTATCCTCTAATAAAGAAATTTGAAACATTTGAGGACGTGATGGTCATCTGGTAAGCACATTACTAGCAGGCTACCAACACAATGTCATGGGTGAGATAGCAGCCAATAGTGTATGGACAGAGGCGATTTGCTGGAAGAGAAGAGATGTAAGGCAAGTGGGACTTTTTAGGAGAATCAATGATAGGTCACATATTTATTTACGAGATCTATTTAATTGCATGAATAGGATATATGCTGAGATATGCCCAATGTAATTAACACATGATATAATATAAATATTCATCACAACGCAGAATTAGGAATAGCCTACATAGGCCACTGCCGTTTGTTTGTTTATACCGTATAACAACCCAAACTTCTACAAAATCGATTGAAATTTGAGGAAATTACGGTCATCTGATGAATACATCACTACCAACTCAATGCAGAGGTGTGCCAGTTGGCTGAGGAAAGATGGCCGCCATCTGCAGACGTTCGACTTCCATTGCGACTTCCAACGCGGGTGACATATCTAGTCTTCTATACAGATCTACGGTTCCAGCTATGAAAGTGGGTGTTCCTGGAACCCTCTGGAACACCTGTAGCGCCGACCCTTGTATGGACCAAAAGTACAGTGCATAACTCACATGTCCCCATGACATCAGTGGTCCATCACAATGTTTTACAGACGGCATGGTGTAACATTCATCATAGGCCACGTTGACAGTTCTCCAAATGGTAGTGTTAATAGGGGCTGAAAAAAGTTCCATTTTGATCTCATTTTTCCAAATGACTTCATCCTAGGCTTTGTGACGCTTGTCACTATGCTATTTGGTGTATCGTAAGCAAAAAAACATGTTTGCATTTTCGTAGTAATGGCTTTCTCCTGCCAACCTCCTACCTACATACACCTTTGATGTACAGCTTGAAACTTTTTGTCATGTTGTCCTGTATGTCACCTGAAGTTATTTTTCTGAACAACTTCCCTCGCAATTATGGATGCATACACTATGACTACTGAAGTAGATCATGCTACTATCCATAGGATTTCGTTCAAATCTCACACCCATCTATTTTAGCCAGATGCAGACTCAAAATGTAAAATTTCAATGTAAAGAAACGCACACTGATGACCTCCCTTTTAATCCCATTTCATTTTGAGACGTTTCGGGCCAACACGGCCCCTTCTCAGACACTCTCTACAGGATTTTAGCCTGGGGTGTTCTCACTTTTGTTACATGTTGAAAAACGTCAATTGATTTTTTGTGAGTGAACAACAAATTGAACAGGTTATACATGTTGTTAACTGGCCACTAACTATTGGATACTGTTACATGGCAATTTTAAATCGGAATGAATCATTCAGATTTAAATAGATAGGATTTTAAGTTATTTTGCGATGTGTATACATGACACTATCACTTAAATCTGAATAAACGTTGGGAGAATAGAAAGCATTGCGATTGGACTGAGGACACACGTGCTGAGTGAGCCAAATAAGGCACGGGGGCGTTGTCCCCAAGCTCCGATACCACCGGGATGCAGGTCATCTTCAGCCCGAAAATATTTGCCGCATCCGGGGTGAAATCTTAACATATGGCCCTGGATCATTTACAATGCTAACGTTACCTTACCCGACTAGCTTAGAAAAATGAGTGGTCAAAGGGTAATGTGGAGTAACTTTGTTGTGCTTCATCAGTTTGTGGTGCACTTTTACATCTATATATAGATGCCACAACATTTATAGTCACTTGGGCTCTTTAAATTAAGCAACAACTTTCACGTCAGAAGTCCACCGGAAGTCGGACATTTTTTCTCATGGAAGCAAAGAACATGAGGTCTTGCGCCATCATGTGGCCAACGAGCATGCATAGAATGACCGGAATTGTTGTTAAAGTGGAATAAAAGGTTACATGAGGAAAGTGTTTCATCAGAATTTAAAGATGAATGAACCACCCACTTTATTCGGACATAAGTTTAATTCCGAATAAACTTAATTCCTGTTCGGTAAGTCTTTACATTATGTTTTTAGAGCAGAATTAAGTTTTAATCAGATTTAAAGCGAGTTAAATCAGATTTAAACGTCTCATGTAAACATAGCCATTGTGTCGGAGTGAAATCTCTTGTTACAAATGTTGTAACTATGAAAAGATATATTTACTAATCTGCAAAAATGTGAGGGGTGTACTCACTTAAGTGACATACTAAAGATTAACCTAGAAGATCTGGAGTCCTCATTTTCTTGACTGGAGGATGCCTGAAGGCTGTCTTTTAGCAGGTTTACCACTTCCTGTAGGTTAACTATGCCAGGTTTACCACTTCCTGTAGGTTAACTATGCCAGGTTTATCACTTAATCATGTTCTTGGAATATGAACCAGGTGTGTTTACCTAGTGATGATGGAGAACTTGTTGGCTTTGTCAGTCAAAGCCTCCTGCAGGCCAGGCCCTTTGGACTGCACACGACTCGGGTCGCAGCCATCAGTGACATCCACCAAGAACGGACTGTTTGGAACTGGTGTGTCATCATACCATACGGCAACACTATGGGATCCTGGAAAAAAACAAGACAAACAAAAAATACACTCAAATACATGTCCACAGGTTCAGGACACACCTTGCTATCTTGCAAAAACGGCTTGAAACAAAGCAACCAGAACGTTTTTTTAAACAGGACCAATGCGTAACGCATTTAATAACAATGGGGAACACAGCACTATTTATGAAATAACGATGAGAGGACATCTTCAAGTCCGATTCAGACGGGACTTTTATTACCTATGGACCCCCAGTAATTTGGAATAATTACTGTGTCTGAGTCCTGTGCCAATGCCATGTCTGTGATTTGTGAAGTAATAATTCCGCTTCGAATTACCTACTGTATGCGTCCTGGGGTAATTTCATGACCCATGTCCATAGGCGCGCCGTTTGCACCCCCTTATAATGTCTGTAAATTGAGTCAATTACAGACGTTTCCTTATCCGGTCCAAATGCTCCACGAAAAATCACAGAGGTCCAGTGGTAATTGCGAATAGGTAATATTTATCCTGTGCGAATCAGGCTTATCTCCATGTTAATTGGGCATTATAATGCATTGCATTAAAAAATGCATTTTATATAGGTTTATAACACGTTTTCATAATATAGTCAGCCTGCCATCAGCAGCTAAGATGCTTAAATAAACTTTTGATGGCATTTTTTGTTAAAAGTTGGCAACCATGACAGAAGTTGTCAGCATGGGCTAAGGTTTCAGAATCACCTGGTTGCCAACATGGAACTTGACCTTTAAGGTCAAATCTGAAGGTCAAAAGGTCAAACACAGTCAAATAACAGTGTTATTTAGTTAAAAATTGTTGCAAAGTTGTTAAAAGTGGGAAACCATGCCAGAAGTCATCATCATGGATTAAGGATTCAGAATCAACTTCTTGCCAACACTGAACTTGACCTTTAGGGTCAAATCTGAAGGCCAAAAGGTCAAAACAGGGTATTTTCTTGCTAGTCTTTTTTGGGAACTGTATATTCATGGTATTATTTTTCAAAAGTTGGCAACCATGCCAGAAGTTATCAGCATGGGCTAACGTTACAGAATCACTTTGTTGTCAACTTGGAACTTGACCTTTAGGGTCAAATATGAAGGTCAAAAGGTCAACCACGGTCAAATAAGAGTGTTATTTCGTTTAAAATTGTTTAAAAGATGTTGAAAGGGGGCAACCATGGCAGAAGTGATCAGCATGAACTAAGGATTCAGAACCAACTTGTTGCCAACACGGAACTTGACCTTTAGGGTCAAATTTGAAGGTCAAAAGGTCAAAACCTATGTATTTTAAGGTAGACTTTTTGGAGGACTGTGTTCATGGGAATCTTTTTCAAAAGTTGGTAACTATGCTAGACGTTATCAGCATGGACTAAGGTTTGAGAATCACCTGGTTGCCAACATGGAACTTGACCTTTAAGGTCAAATCTGAAGGTCAAAAACAATGTATTTTCTGGTTTGCCTTTTTTGGTGATCTTTATATTCATGGAATTCTTGTTTTCAAAAGTTGGCAACCATGCTAGAAGTTATCATCATGGACTAAAGTTTCAGAATCACCTGGTTACCATATAGAACTTGACCTCTAAGGTCAAATTTGAAGGTCAAAAGATCAACCGAGGTCAATTAAAAAATCAGTTCTTTGGTGATGTGCTTTCATAAAATACAACTTGTTTGCATGGTACTGTATATTGAATAATTAGTAGGCCTATAATTTTATATGATTTGATTTGGCTTATCATGGTGGGGCTCTGGCCTGTCATCCTTAGACATTCATCATAGCTCATTAGCATAAAAATAACTTAAACTTGTATTTTCACTCTGGTCATCTAAATTACTTTATTCTTCACATTAAGCTGCTGGTATGAAATGAAATATGCCTTGGCTCACCAGTGAATTTGCTTTGCCTCATCAATTCACAGGCTTTCCATAAAAAAATAATGACTTCTGTTATTTTCTAATGTGTTTCAAATGGTTATAGCAATGAAGGATACTTGCTGATTTGCTATGTCATATCATGGTTAGGAAATCAAACCTACAGTAAGAGTAGATCAAGTATTGCACACTTTTCTTGATGTTCTCATAACTACTGTAGAATGTTCTGTTGCAATTTCCCAGGCTTGAGTTTTTGTGTCACCTGTCCAAAGCAACATGCTTATCTTTGGGTATTGATCGGTCTAGACATGACTTTTTTCAGAAAGACAAAAAAGCAATTGATATGTTACCACCAAGTGATGCATATGGATTGCATCTTGCATAAGCAAATCAGCAGGCAAATGTATGGCTGCAGTCTGACAAAGTACATATTAACAAAGACACTGAGGAGGCAGGTGGTTGGAAAGTTGTAGAACACTTGATGGCTGTGTGGCAAAGGAAACCTCCAGTTCCACATAGTAGCTTAGGACTGATAATTTGTGGTTGTAGAACAAAGTGGCCAATAAATGCCTGCAGTTGCCTGAGGAATGGACAGTCCTGTATACCTGCATGTGATTAAAATGTAGAATGTTTAAACGTCGTAGTGATAGAACATGATCTGGATGACACAGCCTTTTTGTAATAACAGCAACAATAGGTCCTACAAATACATAAATATTCAGACTGACATCACATTTGAATTTTAATTATCGTTTTAATTATTATTGAAGTAAAGAAACAATATGATGAATTACATTCTTGTTATTGACCATTTGCAATAATCACTTTCATTCATACCCTAATAATAGACTATATAACTTCTAAATATACAGTCCCTTAAAGTATTGCAACAGAAAGGCAAATTTCCTTGTTTTTGTTGTTCACTGAAGACTTGGGTTTAAAGGGGCTCTAAGTAGGATTAAAAGGTTCATTAATCAATGTTCAGAGTCATCTGATACTTATTTGAGTCATTAGTAGGTGAAGAGTGACTCTCGCGACCACTTCCACAGTCCACTG
This sequence comes from Engraulis encrasicolus, assembly GCF_034702125.1. NCBI lineage: Eukaryota > Metazoa > Chordata > Actinopteri > Clupeiformes > Engraulidae > Engraulis > Engraulis encrasicolus. The sequence continues at coordinate 55,153,444 of NC_085870.1, read as the reverse complement.
TCAGAAAACCCCAAATGCAGCTTTTGACAGCGCTGTCCGCTTCGGGAGAAACCCCATCAAAACAGTGTTTTATTTTATTTAATATTATTTGTTCCAATACTTTCACTCACCTAAAATGATTTAAATAATAAGAATTATCTCCTCCAGGTACTAATTATTTAATACATCATGCAAACAACATGTATTTTATGAAAGCACATCACAAAAACCCAAAACTTTTTTTTTTCTCGGTTGACCTTTTGACCTTCAAATTTGACCTTAAAAGTTCAAGTTCTATGCTAGCAACCTTGGACCATGAAACCTTTGTCCATGCTGATATGAAGGTCAAAAGGACCTAGCATGATTGACAACTTTTGAAAAAGAATTCCATGGATATGAAGCCCCCCCCCCAAAAAAAGGCAAACTAGAAAATGCATTGTTTTTGACATTTTTGACATTCAAATTTGACCTTAAAAGTCAAGTTCCATGTTGGCAACCAGGTGATTCTGAAACCTTAGTCCATGTTGATAACATCTGGCATGGTTGCTGACACTTGAAAAATAATTCCATGAATATACAGTTCCCAAAATAGACTAACCAGAAAATGCACTGTTTTTTACCTTTTGACCTTCAAATTTGACCCTAAAGGTCAAGTTCCGTGTTGGCAACAAGTTGATTCTGAATCTTTAGTCCATGCTGATGACTTCTGGCATGGTTGCCCACTTTTAACATCATTTTAACATTTTTAACTAAATAACACTGTTATTTGACCGTGGTTGACCTTTTGACCTTCATATTTGACCTTAAAGGTCAAGTTCCATGTTGGCAACCAGGTGATTCTGAAACCTTAGCCCATGCTGATAACTTCTGGCATGGTTGCAACTTTTAACAGAAAATGCCATCAAACATTTATTTTAGGGTCTTGGCAGGCTGACAAATACCTAAGTGGCAAATCAGACATAGATGAAAGAACGTCTGAACAATCATTTCATATAATGAGATGCAAAAGCCAAAAAATGGCACTTCAGTCATTTTACAACGAAACTCACTTCAAAGATGGAATAGCTTTTTTAGGGACTGTTCGTTATTTGATGTTTGAGGCTTTCCACTCTTAGATGTAAAATTTTGCACGACCCTCCCGTAGCAAGCTTCAAAACTCTGATGATGCGCTTGCATCATTTTGCAACAAAACTCACAACCATTTTTACCATTTTCAAAAGGTGTGTACTCCATGTTGTATGTGCCATCGCCTTTGTCCGCAATGGTGCAGTCAGTGTGTGTGCCCGAGGGACTGGTCACCTGTGCCTTGACGTGGTCACCACCTGACTTAGTGAGGGACTGAGCGTCCACAGTGAAGTCAGTGGTAGCCTCTCTGAAGACCCCTGAACACACACACACACGCACACGCACACGCGCACCCACACACGCGCGCACACACACGCGCGCACACACACGCACACACACAAATCAAAATGTTGATTAATATTAACAAGAGCAGATATGGACATGCCTACACATGGGTTTTCTATTTTTGTTTTCCCCTGGCTGCGCGACCCTGGCCGCGCACAACTCAACCTCTGATTGTTGGAAACATTGAAGTCGTTTAACATTGAAGTCAATGGCAGTGGCATTGCATGGAGTTATGGAAGCCCAGATATCCTTCATGCTTTGCAGTTAGCTGTTTTTGTTCGTTTGATCCGGTGACACACACTTCACTCTTCAATATACCCGTAGATTTCCATGCCACGTTTAGGTGCATTGGTGGTATCGACATTCTAACTCACCAGACATAAAACTGCAATGAAAATGAATGGCCACTGTCATTGACTTCAATGTTAAACGCAGCATTCCAGTGACTAAGGCAAAGAGCTTAGTAACCAAGTATTGAATATTGAAATGTAATTTAGAAGGTACCAAATTCCAACTGTTTTGATGTAATGCAAATTTCTTTCTTTTTTTTCCCATTTACAACACTACAAAACAGTTTTGCGTAATAATTTGGAGTATTTTAAGGTTTTTTTTATCATTTTTAAAAATACCGTTATCATTGGAAGGTTCATTCAAAAACTGTTTAATTGTACTCTAATGCCTGATGACTTCAACATTATGATGACTCATTTATATTGATTATTTGGGGAAATCAGCGGAAATCAGCGAGTCATTTGCGTAATAATTTGGAATGCGGTGTACAGCAACCTGAAATACAAATTTCCCCTTGGCAATATCTATCTATCTATCTATCTATCTATCTATCTATCTATCTATCTATCTATCTATCTATCTATCCATCTATTTAGTTTTATATTCGGTTTTTATTTATAGTTCTTTGTGCCATCAATTTGGTACAATGTTTATAAAATCTTATAGTGCAAGATGTTCACATGTACAGTACACTTTTTTCCTTTGTTGAACTGGTTACATTAGAAAAAGGTTATGATGGAATATTTTGAAAGTTAGAAAGTATTTGTATCTAATCTAATCTAGTTGGTATCTATTTGGCAAATAAGAGTTTCATTTTTAAAAAAAATGGTTCGTAAAAGTGTAATACTGAGACCAAAATCTCACAGCAAATACATGATTTTCCCCCCCTGCTTTGACTCTCAAATTACCCAAATTACCAAACAGAAAATGTCCAAATAGTCAAGTGCATTTTAATTTGTCCCTAAATCCACCTTTCTGCAGTTCTGCAACCCTGTGTGAAACAGCACTCCCTTCCTTAGCCAACTTACCGCACAGGAGCCTCTGTTATAACCTTATTGTCGACATTATTGTTATGTCCAAGCCTTAATATGTTACTTAAAACTATCCGTAATGTGATAGCAATGTTGTTATGATGTAATTGAGTGTTTTCAGCACAGAGTGAATAGGCCAGTCGACAGGCCCATGAACAGTAGAAACCTGCCTACTAATCTTTTAGATATGTAAGTTTTTAAAGGCTAAGGGCACCTTTTTCCAAAAAAAAGGGCTTCGACATTTAGCAGGCGTTTTTATTTTTTGCAGGTGCCTTAGGCATCAATGGGTTAACTAACTTACCTTCTCTTTTCACACCTGCTCCAAAAACCTTCACCCTGCTGGTATCCACGGCAGGATCCACAGACACCTTGGCGGGAAAGTTAGGCACAGCCTCTCCCCCATACTTCAGTGTCAGACTGTACGTGCCAGCAGTGAGGGGGACATAGCTGGCTGTGTAGGTCCCGTCCTTGTTATCCAGCACTTCAGTCTTGGCCTGAGCTTTAGTCGACTCAGACACTGCTTCCAACGTCAGCTGTCCCGGTCCAGCCATGGAGCAGTCCACATTCAGCACACTCGTCTCACCCACTCTTCCACACTTCAGCCCCGAACCGGTCGCCACCACTTTGGCAGGGTTAAAGGGCATCTGTATGTCCACGTGGAAAGGGGAGCCTGGGTTTAGGGAGGCAAAATATTGATTCATTCATTAATTGTTTGTTGACTGATCTTATAGACCGACTCACGGTTAATTGATCAGCGCCCCCCGTACATAACCTGAAATGCTTATATCCAATAGGTGTTCATGTCCATAGAGGTAAGTTGCGGAAAATATGCATAAAATGGCAATATGGTCATAAAAACGTGTTAGCCTAATAATTCTGCACACTGTGCAGTCGAACCACACCCAGTTCAGTGTCAGTGACAATCATCCCTCCCACTCGTGTCATATCGCTTAAACATCCATACCTGGGATGTGACTGTTCTCAAACAAGATGTTGACCAGGTACTCCCCAGGCTCCGTGGGCAGGTAAGACACAGAACAGGTCCCATCTCCATTGTCTGAGCATTCAATCTTGGCCTCGGTAGGGCCCTCCACCGTCAGTCCAAGCCCGCCGGTGCCCGCTCCCTTGGTGTCAATGGTGAACTCAGCAGGGTTTCCAATGAAGCCTCCTTGCAGCCCTGGACCAAAGGCCTTCACCTAAAGCAAATAGATTAGATTAACTAGACATTGGAAAAAGGAAGAGACAAATCAAGCCCATACTTTTCCCGGGATTCATGTGACGTCAGAGTGAACGTTTTTGAAAATAAATATATGAACAAACCCATGTCCCCATTAGAATGGACAGGATCTCGGAAAGGGTTGAACAAAAAAAAGTACAGTTGTCGGGTACTTGACAAGTCAGGGTAAAGTGAGCAATAAAACGGCATGTTGAAATTGGCAGGAATTCTCTTTTAATATAAATATACAGATACTTTAAATGATTGTGACAACTGCTGAGATCTCATGGGGATGGATAACCAAAACTTTTACATGCTACTGTAAAGGGATGTGAATGTCTCCTACAAAAAAAGAATAGCATTTTTTTGGCTTGCTTTCTCCATACCTTGGTGGGATCAGGGGGCAGTTGAGCTTGTACTGGTAAAGGACTTCTTCGAACTGAGTCTATGATAACGCAAAGCGTGATGCTGTAACTTGTAGGCTTACTATTTGAATTTTGAGGGGAAAAATCAAACTTTTTGTTTCAGGTCAAACAGACGCCACAGGTCCCTTTAAGCAGACTGATACAGTATATGGTTATTTTATGTCTAAGTATGTGTGTAATGTCTTGTGAGCAATGTCTTTATTTATGTATGTGTGTATGCTACTTGACACCTTAATTTCCCCCTGGGATCAATAAACGATACTCTACTCTCTACTCTACTCTGATATCTGTTCACGTTTGGCACCCATAGCAACCCATAACATTGACAAATTTATATAAAATCTTAGAGTGACTGGCGTGAATGCAGGGGCGTCATTTCTGCCGGGAATGGATGGGACATGTCCCACCCACTTTTTCTATCGAGTAGTTTTGTCCCAACCACTTATAGTTTTAAGAAATAATCAAGCATGTTGTCGGTGCTGGGTCTGTGTATCGTCCGATCATTCAACTATTCCATTCAATCTGGCAAACGGAAAACAAAATAACGACTCCATATTTTGTTTTCCCGTTTTTCTATATGACCAAAAAATGGGAGGTTGTGTTGATTTTCCTTTTCCCAACTCAAAACAGAACAAGTAATAAACGAGAAAACCAAAACGAAATAACAACTCTAATTTACGATTATTGGTCCCATTTCCCGCTGTGCTTTTCTATTGCTCGGCCAAGTACGACACGATAATGAACAAGTGGCCGCCAAACGCGCTGCTTTACGCATTTCCCCGAGGCCTATTACTGCCGTGCAAAACAAGAACGCAGTAACTCAAAAATGGTCTAAATTTTTTTTGATCGGAAATGGGCTTTAAACTACCTCATTTGTCTTGTGTCAAAAAATGGTGGTCCAACACCATCCCGTTTTAGAGAAAAATCATTTTGAAAGTGCAAAAAAGACCAAAAAACAGTTACTGCGGAGTTGGATTAAAGGTTACGTTGTGCAAAACAAAAACGCAGTAAGTCGGAGAGTTACTGCTGCACTTTCCAATGGGAATGGTTTGGGAGTAGACAGTAATACTAGCCAAGAACGAAGTAACTCCTGCAGTAACTCCATTTTCTGGCAGTAATACCAACCAAGAATGCAGTAACTCTGTTTTTTGTGGCAAAAAGACACACAAAAAAAAATGTTCAGGGTTTTTTTGTGTGCATTTAATTTCTATCCTAAAAAAGTATTACCAGGAAGTGTCACCACCACTTTACCGACAACACAGTTGTTGCACCATATAGGAAACTTTGAAGCCTTTTTTCTCAGTTTGCTAGAATCAGAGTTACTGCGTTCTTGTTTTGTAGGGCGGTATAGTTAGCCTGCTGATGCTCCTTCTCTACAGAACATCTTTCTGTCCTACTGTTAGCCCCCTTGTGTCGGTGCCTGTGGGTGGTAGAGATAGCCTAACTCCTTTACACACTGTACTGTCTGGTCCAGTATGTGTCTACCCCATAACCTTATTAATAATTGTGACTATCCAATGGGCTAAGGCTCCTTCCACTAGATCATTGTATTACTGCAGGTGGAATGAGTTTTGACCGTTGGTGCGTGAGTCGGAGCAAATTTTTCTTCCACTACTTGGTACCGTCTGCTGATAGCCTATTCCTGGGATCTGCTACCAGCGAGGTCTCCTCAGTTGAGGCATAGGCTATCTGGTTGCTATTTCTGCATGCCACATCAGCATTACTTCGGCTACTGGCGAACATTTGTGAAAGGTGCTAGAAGTCTCAATCCGACCGACCTCTACCTCTGTCATACCACCATGGAACACCTCCCTGGTTTTGAATGCGTTGCGCATGGTCCCTATGTTGAATAAAAGACAAAGCATTTAACTAATAAATGCATAGACGCAACAAATTGTAAGTGCTACATTAAACATTTATTCTATATTTGACCAAAGACGAATTGAGGAATAAAATAACTAAAATAAGTTATCACAGGAAACGGAGGGCATCTTGTGACTCCGTCTCGTGCGGGCGCTCGCGTGGTTGGGTCACCAAAGCTTAAAAGAGTAAAAACATGGGTCCCCTAAGAAAAAGGTTGGGAACCACTGGCCTAGTACACTCAATTATCCAAACTCCCTTCCCCGACTTGCGCTTGTGGAATGGCCCTTCGCATACGCCTCCGTGGAGAAAACAGTTTCCACGCTGCCTGCCTAGAAACAACAACTTTGGTGGACATTTCCTCATTCAACATCCCAATTGAAAATGACGCCTTGTGACATCACGAGGCTAGCGCCTCCACTAGACCATAGGAAGGCTAATAGCGTGAAGAATAAAGAAAACCAATATGCAAATTACTGTTAATATTTCGTTTTGGTTTCCCTGTTTATGATTGTTTTCGTTTTTCAACCCAAAACAGAACAAACATCAATCCCCAGTTTTTTGCTTATACAACAAAACAGGAAAACGAAATATTGCATAATTTTTTTTTGTTTTCCTGTTTGCCAGATTGAATGGAATAGTTGAATGATCGGATGATACATGGACCGTGTTGCTGCATGGTACCCCCGTTTTTTTCGCTCCTCAGCAAATAACATATACCTGTATAGAAAAATGGAACGGTATAAATAAAGAAAACGACATGAATCAAATTCCGGGAAAAGAAGAGCCGTCCGGGAAATAAGTGATTCAAAGTCGCAGAAACGCAGTATTGAAATTTCGTCCTTCCGGTCCTTCTGAGTGGTAATCCCCTACTATACGTGGTACATACAGGTCCTTCTCAAATAATTAGCATATTGTGTTAAAGTTCATTTTTTCCCCATAATGTAATGATAAAAAATAAACTTTCATATGTTTTACATTCATTGCACACCAACTGAAATATTTCAGGTCTTGTTTTGTTTTAATATTGATGATTTTGGCATACAGCTCATGAAAACCCAATATTCATATCTCACAAAATTAGCATATCATGAAAAGGTTGTCTAAACAAGCTATTAACCTAATTATCTGAATTAACCAATTAACTCTAAACACTGGTAAAAGCTTCCTGAGGCTTTAAAAAGGCTCAGCCTTGTTCATTACTCAAAACTGCAGTCATGGGTTAGACTGCTGACCTAACTGTGTTTAACATTGAAGTCAATGGCAGTGGCATTGCATGAGGGTTAAGAAAGCCCAGATATCATTGATGATTAGCTGCCAGCTGTTTTTTGTTCTTTGATCTGGTGACCCACACTTCCCTCTTCATTATACTCCATAGATTTCCATACCAAGTTTTTCTATTTTTGTTACAAATCTAATTCTAATTTGCCAAAATGAAATCCCATTGAAAGTCTGGCAATTAGAATTAGATTTGTAACAAAAATAGAAAAACTTGGTATGGAAATCTATGGAGTATAATGAAGAGGGAAGTGTGGGTCACCAGATCAAAGAACAAAAAACTGCTGACAGCTAAGCATCAATGATGTCTGGGCTTTCATAACCCTCATGCAATGCCACTGCCATTGACTTCAATGTTAAACACAGTCAGGTCAGCAGTCTAACCCATGACTGCGGTTTTGAGTAATGAACAAGGCTGAGACTTTTTAAAGCCTCAGGAAGCTTTACCAGTGTTTAGAGTTAATTGGTTAATTCAGATGATTAGGTTAATAGCTTGTTTAGACAACCTTTTCATGATATGCTAATTTTGTGAGATATGAATATTGGGTTTTCATGAGCTGTATGCCAAAATCATCAATATTAAGACAAAACAAGACCTGAAATATTTCAGTTGGTGTGCAATGAATGTAAAACATATGAAAGTTTATTTTTTTATCATTACATTATGGGGAAAAAATGAACTTTAACACAATATGCTAATTATTTGAGAAGGACCTGTATGTTGTACTGCAGTTGTTGCCACTCAGAATTGCAACTTTGTCGAGTAATGTCCGTTTGGACCTCACATGAAAGTAACGAGACTGTGGTGCATTTTACGCACAAATTCCACTGAATAAACACCCAACTGCGACCCAAAAGGTAACTTGTCGTGGTAGTGTATGTCGAATGAAGATGTTTTTCCCTCCCTAAAGCAGCTGTATAGGCCATTATAGAAAGTTATCATCTTTTTATTAAAATATATCAGCTGTGCATAACAGCAAATATATTTCACTCTCAATTCTCTGCTAACAATGAGCGGCTGCATGAGCTAAGTCCTAAAACTCAAGCAGATATCCCAGGTAGTCTAACCACTTTCATTGATTTTAATGGCTTGCAAAAAGTTGACATTCTGAGTAGCTGTATGGAGACACTCAAAGTTGCAACTGGTCGCTGAGCTTGCGCCAAGAACTAGCAAGGGGGATTTGTTTCCTACGTCGTGGATAGGCGGAATGTGCACTGTGGCAGCACTTCATCGTTGACTTGAGGGGATGTCTTTAGCGGGAGCATTTGAATGTGTAAACGGCCGTTGAACTCAGTGGCTAGATCTTTTCAGTACGACTATGCTTGGGGAAGTAGATCAATATTCTCTGCGTCTTGATTCATCGTCGGTAAGGGCTTGCATCGGCACGCAAAAGTTACCTCACTAACGTTAATGCTGTGCTTTGCTGAGTAACCTAGCCCCATATCTCCAGAAAATCGGGAGTAAAACAAAATAAAGTCTGCAAACATTCTAGGAGCGATAACGAGAATGCAGCACACACGCGGAGAAAGGGTTCCTTTGACACAGAGAATGCCTGTGTGTGGCTGCGCGCACGCAGTGATTAGGTTGCAGGTTTTAGACAAATAATGGTGATCAATGCGCCCTAAGTCCATAATACTGACAGTAAATCAGGGACAACGACAAAAGGGATGAATTGCTTGCGAACAGTAAGCTTGGCTGATAACTTCAACTTTACAGGACAAGGCTGCATGTAGACGACAGGTTAACCTATTAGTTATTGTTGCGTTAATAATATTTATGATAAAAATGACTTCAGCGCAGGATATCAGACACAAACAAGACAGCGCAGATGGTTTTTAATTTATAATATTGTCACATTATCGCGTCAATATGCCTAAAATGCAATGCATAGCCTATTATTTATCATGAAACCTCAAATCGGAAATAGCCTTAGCTTGTACCCAGAACTTTTCAAACCTCACTCAGGTTTATGGTAATTGTCCCCAGCACTTTTGAAATCAAACTGACGCCCGTGCGTGAATGTCCCAACAAAAAAAAGGGAATTGCATTTTTTTGTCTCCTTTCCATACCTTGCTTGGATCAGGGGGCAGCTGGGCCTCTACAGGATAGGGGCTTCCAGGAACTGGGTGGCCATCATAGCACACTTCAATTGTGTAGACACCTTAATCATAAAATAATGCATTTTATTTTGTAAGCGCCTTTGGAAACACTCTAGGACACTATACAAACATAAGCGATAGTAAAAAATAGACACATTGCCTTAATTAGCACTTAATCAACACTTAATTATTACTTAAAAGTATGTTAGATACATATTCATTGCACATGTAAAACATCAGTAAATGGTTACTTGACAATTACAAAACTATGATGTTGGGTATTAATTAAGTAATAATCAAATAAGACCATAATTAACAGTTAAGTAGATATTACCACACTGATTGAGAAAGTGGCTAAAACAGGTTGTAATCTTGAAAGAAAAAACCTAAGTGAATTACAAAATAATATGGTATATCCTCGTAGACTAAGGTCTTGGCTTTTCAGAAATGCACAAGGCCAATCTCCCTATTTTGTATGTTTTTCAGAAATCAGGTTTTTCTCCGATCATACCTTGTTTTTTTGTCAACACTGTCAGACACAATTAAAAGCAATTAAAATTGTATTGCTTTGGTTGCACATATATCTGGAAATTTTAAGTTATAATGTGTATTTTTTGGTTCACACATATGCCTTTAAATGTTGAAAATTCACTTTTGTTCTATTGTAATACTGTTTCATGTGTTCTAATTTGAAAATATGTGCAGTCATACAATGCTTATAACGCCTAAATAGAACATTTTTTTTGTCATTTCACAAATATTCGTGTTGGCTTAAATTTGCTATTACATTAATAATTCAACAACTCCTAAGGAAAATTTTGTAAGCACATTCTTTTAAACCCCTTCTTACGGTGGTGACTTAAGAACTGACGGTGGTGACAGTAATCTGATGGTGGTGAAAGTGGCCTAATTATTACCTACATTTAGCAAACTAAATAGCCCTCTCAAGTCAATGGCATCTAGCTTAAACACTTTATTTTTGTGTGGGCACAGTATGTGTGTGCATGTGTTTTTCTTCTTTAGTTAGATTCTCTACGAAGTAGATCACTAATTCTTGAAAATGTGGCAAAAACAGGTTTTAAGAATCTTAAGAATTTTAAGAAGATACTTCAAATCCAAGATATAGAGGTAGAGATGCACCGGTTCCGGATCCGGCAGGATAAAAGGGGTTTTCACAGGATCCGGGTCCGGTAGGATCTTAAGCAGTGGATCCGGTATCCGGCATGTTACCTAAAATCAGGATCTGGTGCATCTCTAGCCTAGGCTTTTCAGTCAGTCTTTCACAACCCCAATCATTGCATGGAGTGAAAGCCCTTTGGAAGCGCCCGTTGCAGACAGTGTGGCAGTAAGCCAATGAGTCTAAAAAATAGTTTGAGCCAACGTAATAAAAAGGGCCCATGTGTGCGAGTAGACTATATGTTTCAACCCTTTTGTAGGATCCGGTATCCGGATCCGGCAGGATCTTAAGCAGTGGATCCGGTATCCGGCAGGATCCTAAAAATCAGGATCCGGTGCATCTCTAGCATTATCGTAGACGAAGGTCTTAGCTGTGCAGTGAATGTATTGGCCAAGCTCCCTATGTTTTTTATTTTTCATAAAATAGGCTCAATCTTGGTTTTGTTAACAGTGTCAGACAGAATTAGAAGTAAAAAAAATATTTATTGTATTAAAGTGAATTACTTTAACAATTCAACATAATTGTAGATACTTATTGTGAGCACATTCTTAAAACTTGTCAAAAACATGTAAAACACATGTTTTTTGTTAACTCCATCAGATGTCACCACCGTCAGGTTTTGTGACAAAAAAAACATCCAAATGCACCTCAATGGAGGCTAGAGTACAAGTTTGGATCACAATTATTAACATGCCTGGTAATGGTTCATTAACCAGAACAATTTAGTAAAATATGGAACAAGATGATGAGCGTAACAAAATCTGACGGTGGTGACATCTGACGGTGTGAAACAAAAAAACACTCTTTTACATATTGTGCATTGTTTGTTCACATTAGCCATTTCATTTTCGCTCTGTTTCTTAAGTGCTTCATACCGCTTCTGAAAAAGTATATATTAATTAACATTAATATAACATAATATTATTAAAAACCCTGACAGTGTTGACAGTTTATGGTTGGGACAGTACCAGTGTCCAAACAAATTAACAAAATGAGGAGAAAATAGTAAACTTACAGGAGCTTCAGTGATGGTGAAGTATGCAGTAGAGCTTAAGGTTTGGAAAGGGGTCCTCAGTAATGAGAAAGACCTTGTGCATATCTGATTTTATGGTCTTTAAAAAAATCTGACGGTGGTGACTAATATGCTGGACACATTTTGAGCAATCAGAAAATAATAGTAAATATTGTTTTAAACGCACCATGTGCATATCTGTAGAACCACTTCAATATGGTCTTCCACATCATGGTGATATTATTCAATTCCATCGGTGATTTTTGAATTTTAAGTCAATTGAAATAATGATGTCTGTCCTTGGGACAGCTGTTTTTACAGGGTGTGGGCAGGTTTATAGCCATGAAAAGTAATACAATTACACTTAAATATTTCAAACAACTGTACATTTGTGTAACACAACTTAAGTAAGGACCAAAATTAACAGTAAAGTAGCTATTTAATTCGTAAGTAAGGGTTATTATTTAACCTTCTTCATTAGGAGTGTATTTCAGGAGGTTGACGTCGTCATCAGACCCTGGCTGGGAATCCACCACACTACAAGGCACAGCAGCATTTGAGGGACCTGTGACGCGAACCTCCAGCTTCCCTTGGCCGCCGGCCCCTTTGGTTCGTACAACAATTGTCTGCTCTTGACCCACCTCCACACCTGTGAGGAAACACACAAGGCAGATTTCACAAAAGGTCATGTACTCCATTTTCTTTCTAATGTATAGCTGTAATGGAAAACACAACAGAAGATTTTTTTGAAGTTCTTTGGCGGGCCCAGACCTTTCTGGCACTTTGAGACAGGGGCATTTTTAAGTGGCACCCAGTCACCAAGGCAGCACACACCGTACCAGGGACAAACATCTTCTGGTAGAGTATAATACATCAAGTGAACATCAGGTGAACACCCCTTAAGGAGACCTTAGGTTAGGAGACCTCTTTAGGAGTCCTTAGGTTGAGAATAAATGGAGCTCCCTTAGCACAGCCACCACCAAACGCCACAGAAAGAGAAAAATTAAGGGACAATGTCCCCTTAAGAGGTACAAAGGAAATTATGCTCTGACCAAAACCAACTCAAACTGTCACAGGGCGTTGTGGAGCAAGAGTTAACATGAACCATGGATGGTTCAAGTCGGTGTGTCATCTTAACACAGTTGCATGATGATAGCCTAGAAATCTAGACGACCCTAGCGACTGCAAATTGAATTTGCTCCCGGGGGCAGTCTAGCAGACCCCGGTCGTTTTGCGAGGCTGAAAGTTATCCGATGACAGGGCCAATCAAATCGCGAGAAACGAGATGGGGGGCCAGGCTACCTAGTAAACACAGAAAACTTTCTAAGAAGAAACATGGCGGCCGTCGGTGCTACTTAAAGCACGAAAGTTTTTACTTAATTTAAAAAGCCTGGATGGATTGATATAAAAATACACCATGAACTTATCAGACACAATTAGATCACTACACATTACCATTTTTGATCATTCGATGCTTTAAGCTAGCTCGGTAAGCTAATTTGAGCATTTTACAGAACCAGATAGTCACACACTATTATCAGACCACTATTGTAGGTGTACAATGAAATTGCAATTCCTAATAAGACACATGCCATTAAAAATGAGACATTTGGGAGCTTTGAAAGTCTTTGAGTAGCTTACTAAATAGATGGGAATGACACCTTGTCTGCAGAGCTAGTGGCTAGCCAACCTGTTGTCAATAACACAGAGCTAGGTATCCAGCCGTGTATTATATGCCTGCCCCAATTTCTAAGAAGATCCATATCATTAAAAACGAGACATTTGGGAGCTTTGAAAGGCTTTAAGTAGCTCACTAAATAGATGGGAATGACACTTAGTCTATCGAGCTAGCGACTAGCCAACCTGTCGCCAATAACACAGAGCTAGCCAGGTATCCAGCTGTGTTCTATGGATATACACCTAGCTAGCTAACACTGAACATGCCATGTTGACAACAATCATAAATATAACCATATAACAAGCCCCAAATTGCTCAACATTTCGTTGGTTGATCAAGGAGGGCCATGTGGTTGAAAACGAGCCATTTTTAAACTGTGTAAGTGAAAACACGATTTATTAGGAAAAGTTGTTTGTGGCTGCGGTGATCACACGCATTCATTCCTATGAAGGCACGAAGTTGCCGCTTCACCTACAAAGGGGCGTGTCGCGTGCACGTTCTGACAGACAGCTGTGACGTTACACAGAACTGTGTGGGGATTGGTTGTTCCACCAACCTATTGCGTGGCGTTGAGTGCCAAGACATTTTGATAGACAACCGTTTATCCCGCCCACACTCTCTCCGAGCTCGCCCAGACCCTTTTACAGCTTTTTGCTGTACGGGTCTGGCTCGCCAGGCTAGCATGATGCAATATTAAGAGGGAAGTACTCACGATTGTCCAGTTCATCCACTGAATGGACAGTGTCCTAGCTTCTAATACTTTTTAGTCTGTTTCTCCCTTAATATTAATGCTACACTCATGAAAATTCAGTTCTTGGGTTCTACCTTGCCACTAAAAAAGCACACTAAGTTGTATTAAAACCCAAGGCGGTCGAGTCCAAAAATGTCTGATATCATATGAAAGGACCCCATGTTGAGAGAGGAGTACTCACGGCTGTCCAGTTCATCCACTTGAACCTTGCTCAAATCCAATGGAGCAGCAACGTCCACCACAAAGGGACTCTTAGTGACGGGGTCTCCTCCAAAAGTAACAGTGATGGACAGTTCTCCCTGCAAGTGGAAAATAACATTTTGTGTTCTCATTATGAGGTCATACGGACTTCTCGGTATTTTCAACACATAGTTCATAGCTCATCTGTCCCTGGCTCATTAGACCCCCTTCAGTTCGCCTATCGTGAAAATAGGAGCACTGATGATGCCAGGTCCCATGTCCTTCACTCTACTCTTTCTCAACGGGACAAAGGAAAGGGCAACTGTGCAAAACTACTTTTCATAGACTTTAGCTCAGCATTTAATACAATTGTGTATCCAAGCTGAATATTATTGGACAAAGTCATTCTCTGTGTGCATGGATATTGAATTTCCTATCCAACATCCAACTAGGCAGTGAAGATTGGCAACTGCTCCTCAAGCATCATCTCCCTCAACATCAGCGCATCCAAGGATGTGTTCTCTTCTGTTGTACTCCTTTTATACCTATGACTGCAGTTATTCACAATTCCAACTATATCGTGAAATTTGCTGATGAAATGTTGGTGGCAGGACTCATCTCCAACAACGTTATCCCCCTACTGCACAAATTTTGGTTTTGCAATACAAAAAAAATATTCCAGTTGAATTTTTAGTTCATTTTGGGACATGATATTGATGAAATATTTAATTTTTAAGACCCCCCCATTCCAGATATTATTCCATTGCCTGAGGACAACATTGTGCGATAATGGTACAAAATCATATAGACATTTTTCATTGTCAGTCATACACAATTTCTACAAAGCAGTATAGTATTACACTTTTAAAAACACATCCTACCACTATATAGAAAATCACTTATATCAAACTGTGACATTGTGACAATGGATTATTTATCATGAAGACCAAATATTCTTATTTGTATTCAATGTAAAATTGAACAAAATGTGTAAGTACCTCAAGTAAAACAGAGGTGAACAGAGATGGAATGATTATCACTAGGTTTGTGGGTGGGCTCTAAATGTCATGTCAATGAGACTAGCTGTTTGGTGGGGTGGTCATATTGCACATTTGGCACCCAAAGGGCCTGTGTTTGAAGCTGGACAAGTTATTTTCTTCCCATTTTGCTGGTGTCAGACGTGGGATTGCCATAATTCCAAGCAAGTGACCATAAGGATAGGATAGGATAGGATCCTGTAGAGAGAGACTATAATATAGACTAGAGACAACAGTTAGAGTGCCTTGACTCTATCAATGATGATCAATAATTTATCAATGAATGTCTGATTCTTTGGTGTAGGGTCAGAGTACCCAGTATCACTATTGTAGTACCCAGGCGGTCTGAGTTTGAAGCTGTCCTGCCTTCAAATGTTACAATATAGTGTCACCCAAACCACTCTTAATTGTTCTTTCATGTCCTTTAACATTCTGATTTGATCATTTAAACGATACACACACTGGGTATGAGGCTTTAAAAAACATTGTGCAGCCCGAGGGCAACGTTGTGCAGTAGAGGGTTAAAACAGTCTACCTATATGAGATTAAGTTGCTCTCATCCTCGTGCGTAGAGAACAGCTTAGAGCTCAATGTCACCAAAATAAAAGAACTTGTGGTAGACTACAGAAGAGGGAAAGATCTGAACTACGCTCAGCTGGAAATATTTGGTGCCCCTGTGGAAAGAGTGAGCTGCTTGAAGGAACATTTCTGAAGATCTGTCTTGGTCACATCACATCCATAGTGAAAAAGGCTTGGCAGCGTCTGTGCCACCTCAGGAGGCTAAGAAAGTTCAAAATTCCATCAGATATGCGGAAGTCCTTTTACACTGCCACAATTGAACAAGTGATTACTGGAAGTGTAACAATGTGGTATGGCAATTGTACCGCTCAGTATAAGATAGCCCTGCTTATGAGTAGTGCACTCTGCAGAAAATACACACTAGGACCATCCTTCCAGGAGTGCAAGACATATATTCCAGAAGGGCCAAAAGGATTATGAAAGACACCACCCATACCAGTCATTCCATGGTTGAAAGGCTGCCCTCAGGGAAACGACTGCGTTCAATAAAATGCAGGACAGAGAGACTGTGCAAGAGTTTCTTCCCTCAAGCCATCCACTTTTTAAATTCTTAGGACAACTTTTTCTTTCTTTAACATTATTTTTTTTATTATCCTACACAGCAGAGAGTAGTTGCAACTTGTATTTCACTGCCAATTGTGCCAGCACAAGAAAGTACTGTATGTGACAAATAAAAAATCTTGTATCTTGAAGTTCCATGGGATCCGTAGAATTCTCAACACGATTGTAGAATAACTGGGGAAGCCTTCTTTTCTCTTTTATGACTACAGAATTGCCTTCAGAATTAAATTTCTAATTTATTACATTATTTGGAAATATACCGTATATACACTCACCGGCCACTTTATTAGGAACACCTCTAGTGCTGGGTTGAACTTCCTTTTGCCTTCAGAACTGCCTGCAACAATACTCGGGTAGGCTGTGGCGTTTCAACAAAGATGAATTGGTACTAATTGACCCAAATTGTGCTAAGAAAATCCTTACGCCATTATATATATTACATTATAAGGCGCAGGCCTTTCAAACCTTCGAACCAACGCAGAAACCTGGCCAACCTTCAGCCACTACAACCGAACACAACTTCAATCACCTCCTTCACTGTTGGTCTCTGGAACTGCCAGTCAGCTGTCAACAAAGCAGACTTTATCTCTGCTTATGCTAGTAGTCTCTCTGTTGACCTGTTGGCACTAACAGAAACCTGGTTGAAGCCTGAAAAACACAGCCACTCCAGCAGCACTCTCAGCTAACTACTCATTTTCACACACCAGTCGGCTAAAGAAAAGAGGAGGCGGAACAGGGATCCTTATCAACAAGCATTGGAGCTATGCCCCCCTGCTGCCTGCCAACAACTACAGCTGCCTGGAATACCATGCAATCAAAGTCACAGCCCCAATCAAGGTGTCTGTACTTGTGATCTACCGTCCCCCAGGAACACTGGGCGACTTTATTGACGAATTGGATACGCTGATCTCCTCCATCACGGACCTAGGCGGCCCCCTACTTGTCCTCGGCGACTTCAACATACATCTACAGAAGCCGTACGCCACAGACTTCAAGGCCCTGATGAACTCATTTGACATTCAACTAGCCAGCTGCCCCCCGACACACAAGAGTGGTAACCAGCTCGACCTGATCATGACTAAGGACTGCCAAGCGGACAACATCAAGGTAACACCAATGCATGTTTCAGACCACTTTTTCCTCCATTTCACCACCTCCCTACCCGACCCTACACCCACCTCCCTCCCTTGGTCACATATAGGCGGAATCTACGCAACCTGTCACGTATTAGCTTTGCATCCGTATTGGCAGATGCCTTGCCCTCAGCAAGCGTGCTCTCCTCACTCGATGTTGACACTGCTACAGATTCGCTCAGCTCCACACTGACCTCCTGCCTCGACAACCTGTGCCCACTAGTCACTAAACCTGCAAGACCTTCACAACCGCGACCATGGCTGACAGAGACCATCCGAGCTCTACGTACAGAGCGACGGAAAGGAAATGGTGCAAAACCTGCAACCCATCTGACCTCGAAAAACTTAGATCTCTACTCGCCTCCTTCTCCGCCTCTGTAACAGCTGCTAAGACAACATACTACAACGACAAGATCAGCAACGCTACAGACCCACGTAAGTTGTTTTCTACATTCAAGTCACTGCTCAACCCCTCCCCCCCTCCTGCACCCACAGACCTGAACCCAGACAACTTTGACACCTTCTTCACGGAAAAGACAGCAAATATTAGCGAGCAATTCTGTGAGCCGCCCTCCCGCCCAGAAGACACCCCCCTGGAAAACACGCAGACTTCTGCAACACTTCATGAATTCACTCTGCTCTCCGAAGAAGACGTTTCCAAACTCATCACAAGAAGCCGTCCCACTACCTGCCTACTAGACCCAGTGCCCACGAACCTTCAAGACATTGCCCAAACAGTGGTCCCAGCAATCACATCCATCATGAACTCCTCACTCTCTTCCGGCACTGTCCCCTCCGCCTTCAAACAAGCAAGGGTGACACCACTACTGAAGAAGCCTACACTGAACCCTGCTCATGTCGAAAACTACAGACCTGTCTCACTGCTTCCCTTCCTATCCAAGACGCTAGAAAGGGCGGTTGCAAAGCAGGTCACCAACTTCCTAAATCAGAACGGATTACTGGACCCAAAACAATCTGGTTTCAGAAGTGGACATTCAACTGAAACTGCGTTACTCTCAGTGACTGAAGCTCTAAGGACTGCAAAAACGGAAGGACTATCCTCGGTCCTCATACTACTAGACCTGTCTGCAGCCTTTGACACAGTCAACCACAAGATCCTCCTGAGGATACTCACAGCCATGGGAATCACAGGCGTTGTCCACTCATGGTTCAACTCCTACCTCTCTGGACGCACCTTCAGTGTGTCATGGCAAGGGAAACTGTCTACAACTCACACCCTCTCCACAGGCGTACCCCAAGGATCAGTGCTGGGACCCCTTCTGTTTGCAATATACACCTCCTACCTGCGACGTGTCATTCAAACACATGGGTTCTCCTACCACTGCTATGCTGATGACAGCCAGATGTACCTGTCGTTCCGTCCAGAGAACACCACGGTTTCGGAACGCATCTCTGCCTGCCTCACCGATTTGTCAACATGGATGAAGGACCACCACCTACAGCTGAACCTGGCCAAGACAGAGCTCCTGGTGATCCCAGCTAAAGAGTCGCTCAGTCACAACATCAACCTCAAGATAGGCTCCACCATCGTGACCCCAAACAAAGTCGCCAAAAACCTTGGCGTCATGATTGATGATGAGCTGTCATGCTCCAACTACATCAACTCGGTCACCCGGACCTGTCGACTCCAGATGTCCAACGTACGGAATATCAGACCTGTGCTGACACAATATTCTACACGACTGGTCCAGGCCACGGTCCTGTCCCGCGTTGACTACTGCAACTCACTCATGACAGGTCTACCTGCTTGTGCGCTAAAGCCTCTGCAGATGATCCAGAATGCGGCGGCACGGTTGATATTCAATCAACCCAAAAGGACCCATGTTACTCCTCTATTTATTGAGTTGCACTGGTTACCGATCGCCGCCCGGATCAAGCACAAGGCATTGACCCTTGCCAACAAAACCATCACAGGAACGGCCCCAGCTTATCTGAAGGACCTACTAACGCCTTATGTTACTGGAAGAGAACTGCGCTCATCCAGCACAAGCCGTCTGGCTCTGCCATCCAGTCGCTCTAGGTACTCCCAGTCAAGATTGTTCTCCGTTGTGGTACCCAAGTGGTGGAACGGTCTCCCAGAGGCAGCAAGACTAGGCACATCTCTTGCAGCCTTCAAGAAACAACTAAAGACATTCCTCTTTCGAGAGAATCTACTAGACTAATGCTTGAGCTGGCCTTGCCCCAGGGCAGACTCCTGACATGATGTTTAGTTTAGTTTAGTTTGTGTGTGTGTGTTTGTGTACTCGTTATTTACTCTTTAAAAAAAAGAGGAAAAAAAAAAACGAACCCCTCTTTGTAACTGCACTTATTGTTCTGTATATCTCCTATGCACTTTGTATTTGCTTGTGATGTTGGCTTGATTATGTCCTCTTTTGAAAGTCGCTTTGGTTATAAAGCGTCTGCCAAATGCAATGTAATGTAATATCTCCAGCCTAAAATATTGATGTAATGCAGGGTCGATCCATGTTTTCATGTTGTAGACGCCAAATTCTGACTATTCCACCTGAGTGTTGCAGTAGATATCATGACTCATCAGACCAGGCAACATGTTTCCAATCTTCTAGTGTCATTTATGGTGAGCCTTTCCAAATTGTTGCCTCATTTTCCTGTTCTTAGCTGACAGGAGTGGCACCAAATGTGGTTTTCTGCTGCTGTAGCCCATTTGCCTCAAGATTTGATGTGCTGTGTAAATACAGATTCTCTTATGTATACCTCGGTCGTAATGAGTGGTTATTTGACTTAATGTTGCCTTTGTATCAGCTCAAACCAGTCAGGACCGCATTTCCCAAAAGGCCTTAAGCCAGGCTCCAACTACACAACTAGCGATTGTGTGTACGATTTTGGGGTCGGGGTGCACCGCACACTAGAAGAGAATCGCAACTGTCAATCTTGTCGCTGCTCGCAGCCACTGAGACAATGCCCGACGTTCTATTTCCAGTCGCAAATATCAAACATTGTTTGATTTCTACGATTTGCGATCGGCGACTCTGCGAGCTGCCAAAGTTCTATCTTAGAATGTCGGTCACGACGAGGAAATCTTTCCCGACAATCGTATGCTATGGTCCTGGGGGGTAACGTTCCAGCGATTGTCGTAAGGGGGGTGTGCAGCTGAGAATTGGGCCGACAATTGTGTAGTTTGAGCCAGGCTTTAAGTACCACTTAACGCTATGTGCTACATAAGTTCACGCGTAACACCATTGTAGAGTTCACAGAGTGTTTCCCAAAGTCAACTTAGCAAAGAACCATTGCAGGATGACGCGTAACTCTAAAAGAAATCCACGAGTGGTCTGGAGTAGTCGTAACGCGCTAAGATTGACAGCAGCGGCATTGACACAGTGGAGACACCCACAAGATATGAAGGGAAAAGAGGAAATCTGCGCATAAGTTTGCTGTTTTCATACGTGCTCGTAAACATCATGGCACCACAGTTGACACAGCAACGAAAATAAAAAGGCAACATTTATTGTGTAAGTGTATAAAATAAAAGCAATGTGTTTGGAAAATATTCTACAGCCAGAAAAATAGTTTGTCTGTGTTTGAGAAGTCAGTGCATATTAAACTGTGATCAATTGAACAATCCCAAGCCACGTTCGACTCCGGACCCGCGAGGTTGGTGGGGGAGTAATTAAGCGGGCTTGCAGAGCAAGGCCCGATTCTAGTAATCCCTAAGTACAGTTTATTAAGCGGGCTTGCAGAGTAAGGCCCGATTCAAGTAATCTCTAAGTGTGTTTATTATTAAGCGGGCTTGCAGAGCAAGGCCCGATTCTAGCGATCTCTAAGTCCTGTTTAGTTATTATTATTATTATTATTATTATTATTATTATTATTATTAAGCGGGCTTGCAGAGCAAGGCCCGATTCTAGTAATCTCTAAGTCCTGTTTAGTTATTATTAAGCGGGCTTGCAGAGCAAGACCCGATTCTAGTAGTCTATAAGTCCTGTTTATTTATTTATTTATTTATTATTGGTTCTCTTGTGCAGGGCAGTAAAAATAGAAAATGGATCTCCTCCTAGGCCTTTCGAGATAGAGACACCGTTCAAACACTAAAACGACCGGCTCGGCTTGGAGATCATTTGTAGTGATACTTGTACACTACACTACCCAACCAAGATCTAGATGTTACTGAAGAGTTAGAAATGTTATCAGGGTCTGCTGACAGCTGTACAGAACATGTGTACTTAAATACCAGACATGCCACTTTCATGAACAAGATTGTCTGCTCTGGGTTTGGGACAAAGCCTAATGAGGCAGCAGTCAACCACAGTCCTTATATTTGACATCAGTTACAAACAACCTATGGTTCTTAAGGTACTTCATGCTACTGGTTGTGATTGAGGCTTTTAGTGACAGGCTCTCCCTACTGACAGATTCATAGACATAATATGTAACATGCAATACAGCATTAGTTCAGAATCTAACCATCATCCATT
The DNA here is from genome assembly GCF_034702125.1 of Engraulis encrasicolus. Taxonomy (NCBI): domain Eukaryota; kingdom Metazoa; phylum Chordata; class Actinopteri; order Clupeiformes; family Engraulidae; genus Engraulis; species Engraulis encrasicolus. Next base: position 55,131,295 of record NC_085870.1, on the reverse strand, counting down.
GGGAATTAAGAAATGGAATCTTGGCACAATATCGAATCCAATATTGAACAACAAATGGTGTAAATAATGGTGTACACAAGTAATTGGAACAAATGCAAATACAATTTTATTGTGAAAAGAAAACACTATTTTTTCAATGTGCAGTAATGAAAGTGTAAATAATGACAAATAAGATATCAATTTATACACATTCTTTTTTGTTTTAAATATCGGATACTGGCAATGCAAGAAACATAGCTTACAAAATGTAGCGTTCTTGGTGTTAGGTGATGTATTGTCCAAAATGAAAACCCAAATAGTGACGTACTCCTGAAATGTTGCAATTTCTTTGAGGAAAATGCCTTGAAATCTTTTTCTGGTATTTTGAAAGGCATGGAATCTGTTAGGGGATGTGCTGGATCCTCTATGCTGTCGTTTCTTCATACACCTCGTGGCGTCAGACACAGACAAAGGAAGTATAAGAAGTATATTAGACAAACATTTCAGCAGGTCATGTGTGACAATTGTGGCTACATACAAGGTTTTCAACAAAAATAACACGGGAATTGATTACAACACATTTTAAAATATTTCTAGGTGACTTAAAGTTCATTAACAACAGGGTAGGCTACTTACTATGTTGCATTACTGCCCTTGTACATCACTTTGATCAAAAGCATCTGAGTCAACTGTAATGAGGAGTACAGTCTCTTGAGAAATTAATGTAGGTTTTAGATGGATAGGGGTGCAGCACAGCACATATACTTTTCAGTTACTCTTACTAAGAATTCAAACATGTAACATCGGATACTTCCCAAGGCCACAGGTACAGGTGAGGTCAGCAAGGGTCCTATTTACCTTGATAATGAGGTTCTCAGTCATTTCACACCCCCACCCTGATGAAAAAAAAACGAATTGTTTACACCAATGGGTTTTACAGCCCTTAACAATGCAGCTTTGCTTGCTTCAGTAATGTACTCTTTGCCTCTGCCCTACCAATGGATGTAATAAAGAGAGAGAAAAGATCACCATTGATCAATTCACAATGGCACAGTGTGTGTGTGTGTGTGTGTGTGTGTGTGTGTGTGTGTGTGTCCCAGCTTATGACGATGAGCACGATTAACTTGGGGTCGTCTGATCAACTAGGGATGGTCACCTACAACTTCTCGAAGTGCTTAGCACACTCAGGAATCGACTATTTGAATCGACCACAGCTGAAGTGTTTGAGAATACAATCACACACAACAACATAACGGAAAAAGTGCGACGGCATGCTCGTCTCGTTGAACCGTAGGTTAATGCAGTTTCCAAAGTGTAAAATAGAACTTAAGACGCCCCATCATGCCTCGTCTGACGTGAACAGCTCTTTATCATGCCATCCAAGTTAATCGGACCCGAAGTTAATCGCGCACATCGGGAATTAATGCAACCCTGGTGTATTTCTCTCATGGTAGGATATACAAAACGTATGCGACTGTAAACGGTTTATTGTATTAACAGATCATAGATAAATTGGCATGCCAGTTCTAGACCTATAACGGTGACCAGAACACAACCAATACTGCTAGTAGCAACTGTGCATGTTGTTGAGGCTGCATTGTTTTCATATGGCTGGCAATTTTGTCTGAACATATTGTCTGAATAACATTTTATCGCTGGTAATCATTTTCAGCGAAATACACATACTTGATTAAGTTTTATTCACCAACACAACATGTCACATTGGTTGTGCAGGCAAGCAGACGTCCATTTTGTCTGCAGTATTTATCACCCCGTCAGAAACTTACAATCCCATGCCCATGATGTGTTCATTAAAAGAAAATATAGTCATTTCAAGACATCTAACTTACCATATCGTTGTTGTGATTTATCTGATGCAAACGATGAATTGCTGGCACCAAATGCTAGCTCTAGTAGTGGTCCTCCTCCATTGGTGCTAGGGGCTGGTAGCATGCCGCTGTTTGGACAGTGCAGAGTACTTGTGCACTATGTCGGATTGCCAACCAAAATCCACAGATGCTTTGTGTGTTTTGTAACCATCAGTGGTCCGATGTCTTACACAGGTGTCATACCACAGGCGGCTTGCCGTTCAAACGCCACCAATGATCCACTATACACATGCTAGCTGGGCTGGAACTACTGTCAACATGCTAACTGCTCTGTTGTGGTTTCTATCCCGCGTCGCTGACAACGACCGCTTCGATGTGACTGGTTGAAGTAGTACGTCACTGTTACCTAATTTCTCCAATCAGGTTCAAGCTTTTTTTGAATACACCCACCGGCTAGAACAGCAAGGTTACCAGCATAATTCCAGAACCAGGTTACCTCCATTTGGCTAGTAAGAAAAAATATCTACTAGCCAAATTGGCTGGTGGTAGAAAACGTTAATTTAGAGCCCTGTGTATATATATTTATATATTATAACTTGAGTATTGAAAACTAGAGGTGCTTAACTCGAATCTTTGGATGGATTGGATCATTCCAAGGAGGGTATCCGGATTAGACGGATCACTCGGATCATTCGGATCACTTATTTAAAATAAATAAAAATAAATAATAATAATGTATTTTTTAAAACATTTCTGCCGTTAAGTGGCTATGCGCCTCGCCTTTGTTGTCCCATTTATCAATTCACATCGATAAATCAAAGAGTAAGACAGTTTGATCAACAAAACTCACTAAACATGCGACCACGACTCGAAGAGCCTTTGGCAGCAGTGAAACGGCATGTTCCTGATTTTGCAATAAATAATCTGTGTGTTTGTTTTTAAGAAGACTAAAAGTCAAATATTTGGGTGCAGAAGTCTAGTTGGGCAGGGAGGATAGACATAGGGTGACCAGCTGTCCGGACTTCGGCCGGACAACCCCGCCCCTTAACTTTCTAACCTAGCGTCCTCGCGCAGTACCCATTGCTTCGACTTGCCGACTCCCCGCCTCCGTGGATAAAACAGTGAAGTCGGCATGCTAAACTGTAGGCAGAAATCAGGGAACAGCGCTGCCATCTTACCTCAGACTAACTCAGCTGCCAACAACAGTTTTACTTGTAAGGTTTTTTTTAAATACGATTTTCGCATTTCATTACCTCACTCCGATAAAGGAGTCATCAGTAGGCTACTAACTTAATGTTATATCAGAGACGGCAGGTGACGATAGACCAGTGATTCTCAAAGTGTGGTCCGGGGACCACTGGTGGTCCGCGACAGAGCTCAGGTGGTCCGCAAGGGGATTTTTACTTTTTCAAGACAAGCTAGCAGTAGACTATATTTGTAACATTATCGCAAAGCTAAACTGTAGCTGAAGTCATGTTTTTAACACAAGAAGACTACAAGGCTTGTAATGTGAATAGAATGTAAGTGATCTGCATTGAAATGACCAGGGTCAAATAAGCACCCGTCAACTGTCAATTCAATTGAGAGGTGGTCCCTGAACATTTTTGGGGGGACAAAGTGGTCCTCGGTCTAAAAAAGTTTGAGAAACACTGCGATAGACAAATCCTTCCTTTGTTTTCTGTATTATTTCATAAATATTTTTTTCATGTAGGCATATTTTGGGTAGTCATGCATAGGCCTATAATAGACAATTCATTTGATTTACTTTACTCAAAGTTGGTCAGGAGTGTGTTTATCAGCGGCGTTTTAAGGGAGGCAAACCGCTTCTGTCAACCTTTTTTTTTCATGCAGACGCTGGATAACCATAACAACACAAGCTCAAAATACAGACAGAGCGCCCGTGCAGAAAGACGTTTCTTTGCCCTGTTTGTAAAGTTGTGAGAGCCCTCGTTGTAAAGGCATTTAGCGAACAAACTTAGTTGCACTATGCGTTGCCACCAGTGCAGGAAAAAATAGGAAACAGACAGTAGACAATATTATAGTTACCTTATTTAACTTTCATACAGTCAGTTAATGCACTTCATACAGGGCTATGGACCGCAATAACACTAATAGCACGGAGATTTCCCCGACATAAGGCGACAGCAATACACAGTTAATTCGCTGTGCGAAGTCTTGTGTTAAATCTGGAGTAACATGGCGGCCGCAGATATCGGAAACGCGACCGACTGTGAAGGTCTAGTTTGCGTCAATGACGTTGCCTCGCATCTCGAGGCCATACGCAAAAGGCTAGGAGGAAAGGAAAGACAAAGAGAGATGCACAGACGTCGTGAACAGGTCGTAAAAACGGACCGATGGCCACCCTAGATAGACAGGAGGCGAGCAGCAGATGACCACTCGCTTCCGCTGCCGAGTTGCCTTGCGACTCGCACACTTGTGGCAAAAACGAAACTTAAGCAATTGATCCGATCCGTAGGAGATTCGCTGCTACCAAAAACTCAGTCAGGATTCGTCTCACCGAGTCGCCGAGGGCGCCGCTGCTGACTCGGACGAGGGGAGTGACAGCAGTGGCTTTAAAGTCTGTACGCTGTAACGCAGTGGGTGATAGTAGAGTCACTAGCCTACAGACTGAGATGTAAAAGCGTTGGCAGAGCACTGTTAACATTTAGAAATGTAGGCTAGACCTCAACAGAGTCAGAAGCACACACATAGGGAGTGGGGATCCGCGACTCAATTGGCCACAACAGGCAGGACGGATCAAACAGGCTCGATGAATGACGAGGCGAGAGTTGGTTCCGTTTTACTCAGTGAGTGTTCGTGACTGAACAGCAAACTGAGATATTAGAGAATGGCTGTTGTAGTCAACTAAAGAGGATATATTCCGGTTTCACAATTTCTCGCGCTGTAACTGCTATTTTGTTGACATATTAATGAAATGCCGTCTGACCCGCCTTTGGCGGATCAATGCATGACAGTCATCCGGTCTGTCCGGAGGAGGTCTTTATCCGGTTGTCCAAACGGATCATCCGGATTTTAATCAGCGCTATTGAAAACCTCAACTCGCCTTAGAAGGCATCCCAAACCATCTGTCATGAGGTTAAAATACAATTTCATTCATGTGTTCTGCGTAGTTTACACATGGTTATGTTTCTAGAATGTTCAGAGGCATAAGTGTCTCAAGGCCTTTGGTTGAATTGAGGGCATAGACTGACAGGAAAAAAAATGGAAAACAAACCATATGAAAGCATCACCTGCCATCCACCCTTCTTATTTTGGGTATGTGTAAATATAACACTCGTTAAGGATTAAAATAAAGGGTGAAAAAAAAGTATAATGAAAATCATACACATATTAAAAACAATGGTATTGTCAGTAACATTTCTCTGCTTCAGAAAAGTCGCAAAAGGAAATGTTTGGGTTGCAGACCTGTTGAGTAGGACAGTGTGGGAGTAGTAGAAATGTTATAACCTGTTGAATAGAAGTGTATTTGACAGTGCCGGATTAGTACCCATTGAGTAGGGGTGTATTTGACGGTGTAGGAGGAGTACCTGTTGAGTAGGAGTGTATTTGACTGTATAGGAATAGTCATAGTTATCGATGATCTCAAAGTCCTTGACATCTCTGTCCAAGCTGGAGAACTGAACGTCGAGTGATGCTTTGCCGGCCCCTTTAGTGTAAACAGTGAAATGGGTGGGCTTCCCACACTCCACTCCTGGACATATTTTAGAGAAATGAAGGACAAAATGATGACTTAACATCATCAATTCAAAAGTATGCCTTAGATTACATTACATTTAGCTGCCACTTTAATCCAAAACGCATACTGCGTATCGATTACAGTCCCCGGCACCTCAGTCATGGAGTGAGGTAGGGGGAGGAAAGGAGTGCATTCGAACCTGCAACCCTCTGATCTTAAGACCATCCCCTTAACCATTAGGCCACGGCTGGCCATTAGAATTAGAAGGTTAATTCTTTGATTGAAGCCAATTTGTTTATAGAAAGTTAATTTCCTCTGTATCGTTATAGCCCTATTTCCGAGTATCTCAAAAATGTGGATGTACGGAAACAATTTGAACTCATGATTCAGCACGTATCATGGTCTTTGACCTACGGTTTGATACACACCACGGTTCTTTACATCTATCTTTTTTAGGGAAGTCATGGGTAAGCGGTTAGGGTGTCAGACTTGTAGCCCAAAGGTTGCCGGTTCGACTCCCGACCTGCCAGGTTGGTGGGGGGAGTACCACAGCCTGCCTCCCCCATCCTGACTCCATGACTGAGGTACCCTGAGCATGGTACCGTCCCTCCACACTGCTCCCTTGGGGCGCCACCGTGGGCTGCCCCCTTGCACAGGTGAGGCATAAATGTGATTTCGTTGTATGCAGTGTGCACTTGTGTGCTCTGGAGTGCTGTGTCACAATGACAATGGGAGTTGGAGTTTCCCAGTTGGGCTTTCACTTAATTAATTATTCATTGATTTGCTTTTTCACATTTGCCAATATTATAAAATAAAATTGTAAATGAGAACTGATAGTCTATAGGTATATGATGATAATGATGATGATGATGATGATGATGATGATGATGATGATGATGATTTGAAGCTTGGAAGCACTAGCACATCATATCATGTCGCTGTTTTCTGGACTGATTTCTCGGTTCGATACAATATCGTTACAGCCCTCCTAAGAAAATTAGCTGACCTGTCCTGGAGACGCCTGGGCCCTCTGTTTTCACCTTTGAGGCATAGTGAGAGGGCTCCACTTTGACACGAAAAGGACTGACTGGAATTTCCTGTGGATTAAAATGCAAATGAGGAAAAAAACAAAACACATCTCTCCCCCCACACACACATGCACACACTAACCTAACCACCCTTCAATTACGAAAATCAGTGATTCATTCACTGGTACGAGGATATTATGTCATCATATCATGTCATCCTATTATATAATTTAATTGGGTCTGCCAGGAGCTTCTCACCTGATCAGTGAAGAGCACTTTGATGGTGAGGCCGCCCGCAGCAGGTGGGGTGTACTTGACGGTGATGGTGTCGTTGGCATTAGGGATAATGTCAAAGTCAAGGTCTTCCTCTTTGTCGCTGAGCATGTCTGCATCACACTTGATGCCCACACTCACATCTCCTGTAGATTAAAGGTGATTAAAGACGGGTTCGGGTTAGGGTTAGGGATCTTTAAAATTTAACATGGCCAGTGATGGAGAATATGGTTTCAGAGCCTACAATGCAGTGAACCTTTAACTAGCTTTAATTAGGCCTATATCCATGGAAATGGAATAAGATATTCTAAAAGAAAACATGAAAAACTGTTTTCATTATTGCAGAATCTAATAATGTAATAATTTGCTTATAAAGGCATTTTTTCCCCAAACATGTTATTAAGCCTCATCATATGATAACTGGCTGATGATGTAACAAAGTGTATTTCTGAAGAATGTAATAAATTACAAGTTTAATTCTGAAGGAATTCTGTAGGTATGGATGAAAGAGGACAGAAAGCTTCCCAAGTTCTTCTAGAATTGCATTCAACATTCTACAGATCCCATAGAACTATGTGTTACAAATTCTGCGACGTCCTTCTGACATCATGAAGAATTCAAAACTTAGCCAAAATTCTAATGATAGGCCTATATGTGAAGGCTTCTAGCTTATAGGGAGTGTAATAATAATAAATAATAAAACATTTTATTTAAAAGCGCTTTTCAAAGCACTCAAGGACTGACAATGTGCAACTTTTAAAACTTATTCGTATGGAATTAGACCATATTTATTTCGTCATTTTGTTACATCCATGACCGCATGTATGGAAAGCACTTTTTTTAGTCAATGTTTATTTATTGAACTCCGCCCCCCCCCCCCCCCAAATACCAAACAATCAACATGAAGGATTGAATACAAAATAGACAAAAAAAGGGCAGACAAATAAAACAAGCAAACAAACAAAACAAAAAAAACAACAACAAAAAAGGGGCCCATAAAAATTCTTCACCATATTCTTCCTGAGAAGAAAATTACTCAGAGTCCATGTTAATTGTCCAATGTTCTGCAGAGGATCTCAAAAGAAATTAAGACATTTTTTTAAGACCTGGGGGCTACCATATTGAAGAAGACATATTTGTTGGTATAAGACAAGCACAGAGTCATTTTACAGGATATTGACAAAGACCATGCACATAATGACTGAATGCATTACACGACCAAGTGGATTGTCAGCTGTTCAACATATGAAATGAATGATAGCCATATAACATGAAACTTGTGTGTTGACCCATTCAATGTGTATCTAATCTTTTCTACCTTGAGGAAAAACATGACATCAAAATTCCATCTACCAAAAGATGGAGGTTTGTCACTTTTCCAATTCAAAAGAATGAGGCGTCGTGCTAGAAGTGAAGAGTAGGCAATGCAATTTAGCTCAGACCTTTGTATTGGAAGAATTTCTGAAGGAACACCAAAAAGGGCAAGGGTCAATATTTACACCTGTGATTTTTGAATATGCTTCAAATATGGAGGTACAGAATGAAGTTAGACTAGAGCAGGACCATGTGTGGAAAAGAGTGGCGGGGGCCTGTTTACATCTGTCGCAAATAGGATTTACCTCTGGATACATTTTGGATAGCTTAACCTTAGACATGTGGAGCCTGTGCACAATCTTAGATTGAATTAATTAAACTATGTCTAGCACAAATAGACGTGGAGTGAATTCTTTGGAGTATATCAGTATAGTTTTCCTTTACTATCATCAATGAGCTAGTTTCAATGAGCAAGTTTCCAAATCAAATATCCTTGCATACAACCTTGATATGGTTCCTCTAATTCCAGGCTGTACCTCTAGGATTGCATCCAAAGAAGATGTCTGTGGTATTGAGGGAAATTCAGTGAAGTGACTCTGTACAAAATGTCTGACCTGAAGATATCTGAAGAAATTATTTGACGGTAAATCAAACGTTTCTCTAACTTGATCAAAGGACATAAATATGCCATCTTTATATAATGTTTTAATATCCAATACCCCACTTTGAAACCACTGACAGAATGTATGGTCCAAAAGTGAGGCTGGGAAAAGACGGTTGGCCATAATTGGAGCATGGATTGACAAGGATACTAAACCATAGTGTTTACGGAACTGAGACCAAATCTTCAAGAAATGAAGCAGAACCGGGTTCTGACAAGCCTGGGGTGAATGCAAGGGAATCGATTAACATAAAAGAGCGGACAATGAGACTGGGCTGCAAGAGCTAGATTCAATGTGTAGCCAGCCAGAAGCGTTACTTTGGGAGGGGTCATAAACCAATACAAAAGACGCCTGATATTGGCTGCCCAGTAATACATTTGGAAATTCGGTAAAGCCATCCCGTCAGTTATTTTTGGTCTTTGAAGAAACAGCTTTCTTATCCTTGGCCTTTTGTTATTAAAAATAAAAGAAGAAACAACACTATCAATTTTAGCAAATGTTTTTGTGAGAAAACAAGGAATACATTGAAAAAGAAATAAAAATGTAGGGAGGATGTTCACCTTAATTATACTGATGCGCCCAGCTAAGGATAAGGGCAAAGTTGACCAGTGGTTGAGGTCCTGTTGAGTACGTTCCAAAAGTGGAATAAAATTGGCCTTAATAAGCTGAGAGTGAGACTTAGTAACATACACACCCAGGTATTTCAAACCTTCATTGGAAACATTAAAAGGCAATGAATTAAATGACTGTTTTCTAGCAGCTGTGTTAATAGGACAGAGCTCACTTTTGTCAAGATTTAGCTTATAACCAGAAAAGCTACCAAAAATGTTTAAAGTATTGAGTATATGTGGAATGGATTTTGCAGGGTCAGATATAAAAAGAAGGATATAATCAGCATACAGGGACATTTTTTGTTCCCTCTGTGCCCTTGAAATTCCCTTAATATTTCTTTGCCCTCTAATGGTAGCTGCAAGAGGTTCCATGACCAATGCAAAAAGCAATGGGGACAGGGGGCACCCCTGTCTAGTCCCACGCTGTAGGTGAGTATGTGTCATTAGTCCTAACTGAGGCCAAAGGTGAGGTGTGCAGCAATTTTACCCAAGAAATAAAAGTGTTTCCAAAACCAAACTGTTGCAGAGTGTAAAATAAATATTCCCAGCTCACACGGTCAAAAGCTGTGCCCGCATCCAGAGCTAAAAGTAACTCAGGCACCTGGGCTGAGGATGGTGTATAAAGAATATTAAATACACGCCTAATATTGTAAAACAGTTGTCTGTTTTTGATGAAACCAGTTTGGTCGCTAGACACAAGTGAGGGCAGGACAGTTTCCAGGCGGAGAGCAAGCATTTTGGCCAAAATCTTAACATCAACATTGAGGAGGCTTATAGGATGGTAAAAGGAACATTTAACAGGATCCTTGTCCTTTTTCAGTAACAAAGATATCGACGCTTGGCGTAAAGTTGGAGGAAGACTCTTGGAAGAAAAGCTGTCCTCAAATACTGGACCAGGACTTTTCCACTTTGCATACATCTGATGGGATCATTAATTTCGTCCAGAGAAAAAGGGTCATCTAATGACTCTCTAATGGCCTCATCGACAGTAGGTAGATCTAAGTCTGCAAAAAATGACTTCATCGTGTTCCGATCAGAGGGCTCTTCAGATGAATATAATTTGCTATAGAATTCACTGAACTGTCTGTGTCCTGTTTCAGATTCAATTTGACCAATGACATAGTTCGTAGACATCGGTCTTAAACTGTAGGCAAGGGCTCTTATTAGGTTTCTCTCCATACTCATATGACCTATGCCTATTTTTCAATAAGGCTCGTTCTGCCAGACCAGTTGAGAGCATGTCAAATTCAGCCTGATGCATTGTTCGCTGTTTAAACAGCTCTGGAGTTGGGGTGGTAGCACATATTTTGTCCACACCTAGGATAAGTTCTGAAAGTTCTGCCTGTCTGGCCAATCACACTTTTTGTACTGAAGCATTGATAGAAATAATTTGTCCCCTCAAGAAAGCTTTCAGGGCCTCCCAAATCAAGGAGGGGGAAGTTGTTTCATTCACATTGGTTTCCAAGAAGATGTCTATTTCAGTATTTGAAGGTAACAAACCATTCTTCTGACAAAAGCAATGGGTTGAGTCTCCATCTAAATCTACTAGGCCTATGTTTGAGGAGGATCAATGATAGTGTTACAGGGGCATGATCAGATATCACAATACTATTATAATCACACTTGTGAATCAGTGAAAGTAAGGACTTGTGTATGAAAAAATAATCTATGCGGGAATATGTATGATGAACAGGCGAAAATAAAGAATATTCTGTCCTTGTAGGGTAAAGTAATCTCCAGGGGTCAGCTATGCCATGGGATTGCAGAAATGTATCCAAACATTCAGCTGTTTTAGATTTATTAATTGGGCGGGTTGATAATCTATGTAATTCAGGATTAATTACACAGCTACAGTCCCCAGATAAAATCAGTTGATGAGTGTCCAGGTAGGGTAAGCATGACAGAAAGCCGTTCATACATTTGGAATTGTCCCAGTTGGGACCGTAAACACAAGCCAATATGACAGGTCGATTGTAAAGTTTACCTACAACAATAACAAAACGCCCCTGTGGATCTGAGATGGTTTCAGAAGCTGCAAACAAAACTGATCTGTTGATCAAAATTCCAGCACCCCTGGACTTGCTCGCAAAATATGAGTGAAATACCTGACCAACCCAGCCTCTCTTCAGACCAACATGATCTGAATTGCGCATATGTGTCTCAGTTAAAAATGCTATATCAGTTTTCAAATTTTTAAGGTGGGCAAGGACCTTACTGAGTTTAATAGGCTGATTAAGTCCCTTCACATTCCAATTAGTGAAGTTAACACACTGGCCTCTTCCCCCAGAAGATATATGTGGATTAACCAGAATCAATATTGCAGGTTATATGACATGGACATATTATTCTGAGCATGACATTTTGATTTTGGCTCTGGCAAATGAACATGAAAGGTGGAACTACAATTGGGCACAGAAAAAAATAATAATACAGTACACATAAAAATAACAGGGAAGCACACCCCATTTACCCCCCCACCCACCGGCACTATCCCAAACACAGTGTTTAAACCCTTGGGCAGCAAGCCCCATATGTCTCACATCTCCAGCTTGGGTCTGTAACATAGTAAAACCTGACCCAAAGCACAGCGGGCAAAACAGAAACATATGTGCATAAATGCAAAGGCTTTTAAAAGTCCAAAATATTGGGCCTACCAAAAATAATAACTGGCCTCTACGGATGGTGTATAAAAAATAAGATGGTTGAAAAAAGGTGGCCTAATAGGTGGCTGTAAGCCACAAGGAAAACAGAAACGGGAAAACAAAAAGGGAGGGGGAAAAGTAGGCTACGTCAGAACAGAAAACATTTTTATCTGTTAGTTGTGACGTGTAATTAAATAAATAAAATAAAAAAGATGATGAAAAATAGGGACAATTATAGGCCTAGTGCTTGAGGTAGCCTACATGTAAATAAATTATGACCTAAATTATGAGGTCTCTGGCATAAACCACAAAATAAAAGCTACACATTTTTTTCATTTTTGCACAAATGTATGGTTAATCGTCACGAAATGAGAAAGAACAAAAAGCAGTCAATATTGTCTATTATGCAGACTTGTAGTAGGCTGACCTATGATACCTCAGTATGCGGCAGAATGTTCTCCTCAATGTAGGAGATGGCTTCTGCAGAAACGGTGAAGGAATTTTCCACCTCTGCAAACGTGATCCGAAGTGTAGCCGGAAAGCGCATACCAAACTTGACACCCTTGACACCCTTGACATCCTTAAGAAGCTCTTTCGCCTCTTTAAAAGCAGCTCGCCTCTTGGACACCTCTGCGGTGAAATCCGGAAAGATGTACACGCGCCTCTCCTCGTACAACAGCTTTTTCTTCTGAGCTGAGATGCGAAGGATGTTCTCCTTGACGTCTTCATGGTGCACTTGGATTATGAAAGGTCTTGGCTTCTCCCCTGGCCGGAGGCGGCTTCTTCGCTAGTGATCGGTGGGCGCGATCTAGACGTGGAGTGTCATCCAGATCCAGCATCTCCTTCAATACTGTCACACTGAATCGCCGCGCGTTGTTTCCTTCTTTGCCTTCCTCTATCCCCACCAACCGAATATTTTGACGTCGACTACGGCCTTCCAAGTCAAGACATTTATCGGATAGCCTTTGCACTTCAGCATGCAGCCTTTTCACTGTTGCTTCCAGACTTACGGACAGTGGAGCTCCACTCCGAGGTAGACTGCTCGAGGTCGTCAATGCGCTTGGCGTTCTCAGTGTTAGCAGACTGCAATGGGCTGACAGTCGTGCGCAACTCATGGCGAACTGAGGTTATTTCTTTGCGAAGAGCAGTAGTTTGAGTGTCAATTTTCGTGCCCAACGATTCAATCGCTGACATTATTTTGTCAACGAAGTCCGGGGAAGGTTGTTGTGGGTCAGCATCGGCTTTTCATCGGCATGTTGGCTTTTCTGCTAGTAACTGGTTTTGCTCAATTAGAGCTAGAAATTTGGAAACAAAGGTGAGGAAACAAGGGAAATAGTCCCTACTGAAATTTCTGTCCTTCAAAAGTTCCACAAAACATTCAGACGCCCAATTTCACTATCAATTGCCACTTTGCACACTGACAAATACAATTAAATTAAATATGCCCTCTGAGCACGAGAACCATGCAACATGTCGCGCGCCGACCCCCCATGGAAAGCACTTTTAAGTGCTGACTACAGCGTCAATTTTGTTAATTTCACCATGATGTCCAGGCGATAGCGGTTCCGGTAGTGGAATTACTATGGAGACAAAATATGCATTCCGGATGGGACTTGTCGGAGCAACAAATGGATCCGACAGCTCTTATTTCCCATGTCAGGCGATATCATTTGCGGGACTTTGTACGTCGTGCTGAACGGCAAGTGCGAGGATGCCGTTTTTGTCACTCTGCAAATTCAACTCATCTCACTCGAAAGAGCGCCTCCATCCCCCAGGAATTTACGGTCATAAACAGCTGTCTGTGTTAATCTACACCTCCACACAGGATTCCACATTCTCTCTACAGCTATGGACAATTACCCTATTTGTTTGTTTGTTAGTCTCCCTGCATTATGGAGTTCACCAGTTCACCAGTCATTTCACTGCAAGCTAGCCTACAAGGTTACAGTTGTATGTGACAAATACATTACTCTTATTGACTAAAATATTCATTTGGCTCATGTTTAATAGATTCCATGCAAACTACTAGATTAATGATGAAAAACTGTGTCAAATGTTTTATAACAAATAGGAAAAAACTAAGCAAAGATTGGGCATCAACTACTTTTTTAGCTAATTGATTTGTTTTCTTACTTGCCAAACTGGGCAACTATACATTTTCATTAAATATGTGCTTCTGCTTGTCCTAATGAGAATTACATAAAACACTTAATAATAAACTAGACTGCATTTCCGCAGAGACAATACACTCGCCTCCAAAAGAGTTGTCGCCTACACATCTGTTTGGAATAACAGCTAATAACATGACTTTCAATTAATCACTTGGCTTCAGAAGTCACTCATATGAAAGCTACAACCCTCTCGAATGAAAATGTATGTACAAAAATAAATTTCATGCACCAAAGAAAGATTGACCCTTTAATGAACACAGACAGGGCAGATTTTGACAAGACAAAAGTTTTGTCGCCTATCGAACATAATGTGAAAATGAGCAGATAAGTCACTTCAAAACACTTCAAATACGCAGATCGGGTGTCATACTTCTACATCGGGTCTCACACCTCTCCAGAAAATCAACTTTGGCCTTAGGTGTATGTTTAGGGTCATTGTAATCATGGAAAGCAACACAATGAAAATCAATGGAGTTCAATGAGATATGGTGACATATTTGCTATTCGTAGAGCAATACATTTTTAACTTCATGATGTAATCAATGATAAAAGCCCTCACACACCAGCAGCATGCATGCAGCTCCACGTAAGATCTGTATCCCTCCCATGTTTGACTTTAGGCACCATGTATTTTTTTCCAAATTCTTCACCTTTAACACCAAAGAGGTCTCTCACTGTCCTGTCTCAAAAAAGCCAGCCAAGAGTATATCAGGCCTAATTCTGACAAAAATGAAGGCTAATGGGACTCATACTCTGAAGTCAAGATCCCAAGATCAACCATTTTAGAACTGATAGCATCAAAACTATATGGTGTTGGAGATGAAGAATATGAAAAAAGAGAAATGGTGCATAAAGTGAAACATGGTACAGATACAGCTCTTATGAGGAGCTGCATGCATGCTGCAGGTGTTTGAGGGCTTTTATCATTGATTAAATAATGAAGTTAAACATGTATTGCTCTACGAATAGCGAATATGTCACCATCTCTCATTGAACTCCATTGATTTTCATTGTGTTGCTTTCCATGATTACAATGACCCTAAAAATACACCTAAGGCCAAAGTCGATTTTCTGGAGAGGTGAGAGTGATTCAGTGATTAAGTATGACACCCAATCTGCGTATTTGAAGTGTTTTGAAGTGACTTATCTGCTCATTTTCACATTATGTTCGATGGGCGACAAAACTTTTGTCTTGTGAAAATCTACCCTGTCTGTGTTCAATAAAGGGTCAATCTTTCTTTGGTGCATGAAATTTATTTTTGTACATACATTTTCATTCGGGAGGGTTGTAGCTTTCATATGAGTGACTTCTGAAGCCAAGTGATTAATTGAAAGTCAGGTTATTAGCTGTTATTCCAAACAGATGGATAGGCGACAACTCTTTTGGAGGCGAGTGTACTATTAGTATGCTTGCGGCTTATGAACACACACACTATTTCTGCGCGCGCGTGTGTGTGTGTGCGTGTGCGTGTGCGTGTGCGTGTGCGTGTGCGTGTGTGTGTGTGTGTGTGTGTGTGAGTGAGTGAGTGAATGTCAAAAAGCCTTGATGCAATCAATGAGCATTAAGTGGTTGCTTTACAACTTTAAAATCTAAAACGGGTTGGTGACAACCTGAACACAAGAGGAGGAGGGTCAGGTGGACTGTACAGTCTCCGACCACAGTGCAGTCCACTGTGAATTGAGTTGTCAGAAATAAAGGCCCAAAAACCCATAAAAAAATATTCAATACATAAATGTAAGTATTAAGTGGACTGTACCGTCTCCAGCCTCAGTGCAGTCCACCGTGAAGTGAGTTGGCTCGTTGGCCTTGAGTCCAGTCTTCTCCACTCCCGGCCCGTACACCCTCACCTCATGTGGATGACTCCCCTTGCCAACATTCACCTGTCAAACACACACAATTCATTTTTTTCTGTTTTCTGTAAAAAAACTGTACTAATTCATTATTATACCACATACATCTTTATATTGTCACTGTTCAGCAGAAACCTCAGATCTTCACTACGCTTTTATATTGTAAAAAATAAAACGGATATCTCTCTATTCATTGTAAAATATAAATCAGTACTACTAGCCAGTCTCCATGAGGATATGTGTATGACTTAATATTATTTGTTATAATTATTTCATCACCAACTTTAATGTTGAAATGATTATTTTTTAAATAGTGATTTATAGATTAATGAGTAAAACAAACAACAACGAAAAGTGGAGATTTGAGGTTTCTGACTGACTTGATCTTTAATTTGTTGATTGGTCATTAATAATCAAACATTATACCAACAGCCTAATAAGTCATGCTTAATATATTGGAAAAAAGAGGTTAAAAAGGTATTCCATAACACTGAAAAGTGCAATATATACCTGGTCAAAAATATAAAACCGCTGAAAAGATGGATAATCCCAATGATTATAAAGCCTTTGTCTCCTTGCACTGTATTATTGCCACAAAGTAATCAACTAGAATACATGCAATGCAAATCAATAATTGGCCATCAATAATTACCCACACCTCATCTTGTACTACGGTTTTAGGTTTGATATTTTTGATACACATGCACTATATATTGCAACATTTCAACTCTGAAGTTTGACCACAGAAAAGTTTTAACAAGACAGGAACAACTTAAGTTATGAAGAGATTAGCTTTAGTAAAAAAACACGGCCCAAGGCAACAACAAGAGAGAGAGGGGAAGCAAGGAAGTGTGAAAATTCTAGAAAAACAAACTTGGACAAAAGAACAAAAAGATCTTAACAGACGTTTGAACTAGAAAAGCGCTCAGAGAGCACACCTCCGCTCTCTGGTGGACAGAAACACACACACCATGAACAAACACACCAACGAAGACAAACACACAACAAACTCAGACAATCACACAACCTCCTTGGCAGAAGTAATAAATATCATTCCAGTAGTAAATTGAATCAACGCTAGGGCTACACAAAATTAAAAAGCAACACTGATTAAATACACAAGTAGGGATAACTAAGACAACACAGCATACTCAAAATAAATACAAAACAAGTACAAATACATGTAGCTCAAATTTATTGAATATGCACTAATTATTACAGTGACACTAAATCATGACTGTGATTTCAATACATTCAGTGGCTTCTGTTCCATTCAGTCCTAATTTTCCAGGCATCTAAGGCCCGAGTATGTAGTTCTACATAAAAAAAATCAACATAAAATTTAACAAAACTTTGAAATGATTGTGGTTGAAATGTGCTGTAGTTACAATAAGTGCTGATAATAAAAATAATTTCAATAAAAACAGATAACTTATTAGTACTATATAGTACTATAAATCTGAAAGGAAAGGACAAAATCAAACATTAACAATAACAACAAATAGGGATTAAAGACGATGACAATGTACTGCTGCAATATTTCAAAAGAAATAATGCTTATATAATAATTCAATAACTGTTCACTAAAGCAACATGCTCAGACTCGCTACAATCTAGGCTATGAGCCTTCATAAATGGTTAACACATTCAGAAAATTAAAAATGACTTGCATAAGATTCACAATAAGACATTCCTAATGCTGGGCACACGCTGTGCGAATTTTGGCCCGATTTCGCCACGATTTGCCAGTCGCCCGACTTTTGGGGAATTGGAGGTCAATCTTGAGTCTGGCATCATGTACTGTACATGGGGTAACGACAAGCGATTTCACCTCAAGACCAGCCTGTGATCAGCAATCACACGGTTGCAAGAAAATAAAAACTGTTAGAAATCTTGGTCACCTCTCGTGAGTGAATCGCTCAGTTGTAGCAGTGCCACAATCCTATTTGACACTACATTCACACTAGCCATGCACAAAAAGGTACAAAATGCCAGGGCAGCATGATTACCTCTCGAGCACATCCTCGCCTCCACTTCAAGTGCGGACAGAGGGGACTGATTAAGTTCAGGTCCTTGTACAATGTGATATACAGTACAGCAGCTAGCACACCACAAGCAGTAGCAGATATCTGTTACAAAAACTGCTTTTTGGACTGTAATTTGGACTGGCGTGTCATGGCCGCCCTTAACCAATTGATGCTGGAAGCTGCATATACGGGACAGTGAGCCAGGCGTCTGAAGCTGCATGGTGGTAGCATTCAGACTCATGAAGTTTGAGATTCTTATTCAAAATATGGGTATAGTATGTTGGAGCTCAATGAATTCTAAATCAAGATGAGGGTCTTAACTTTAAAAATAATCTTTCATGTTTTTATGTGCTTTGGAGGCTGAGATATTTATGCTTTTACAGGTTCAGGGCACCTTACCTCAAAAAGGACTTGGGCATTTAGCAGGTGTGTTTTTTGCAGGTGCCTTAGGCATCAATGGGTTAAGAAGAACCCCTGAAGAATACCCTGAGCCTCATGATCATCGAGTTTATAAAGAGTCAGTTCAGGATGATGATGATTGAACCACAGTGGTTAAAAGAAAATATTGTGAAGAATATTTCAAAGAAAGAAAAGAGCAGTACACTGACACAAACTTAATTTGAGCCTTGAGAGCATTAAAGATACTAGTGTAAATAGCAATTCCAAGACAATAGACGCTGGTGTAAAGAAATAAATGAGTATTTGGGACACAATACCAAACATTGTCTAGTAGAGTGAAATAAATCAAAACCTGCCTACCCAATGCAAAGGAGTGAAAAAAGTTCTGTCTCCTCAGGGGGCATTGTCCCCTCCTTCGACTTCTGTTTCTGTGTACTACCGCCATCTACAACACTAAGGGGACTCCATTTATTCTCAACCTAAAGTTCTCCTAACCTAAGGTTTCCAAATGGGGCGTTCATCTGATCACAAAAGTTATGGGCTTGATTTATCTTACTGTACAAGAAGATGTATGATAATACCAGCCATATACCAGCAAAATGAAGGACATTACTGTTGCTCTCTATGTACAAAGGTCATATGACGAAAGGCTGTGTAGGTGGTGATGACGATCACAGGTCTTGTCTTGGTCGGCTGTATTACACCTTGGTCCAAAGCATCCACAGATATGTGGTATTGTGCGAGGCTTCTTGGAAGTGGACCGCGCTCCTGGTGGGACATCTCAGACAACAAAATATCTACATTCTGGTTGACTTGACTAGGTGACTTTGTGATGACTACATCAGACAGCATGGAGTCAACAGTGGTGGAGCGATTGGCAGAGTTGTGTTGTTGCGAGTGCAGGAAGGCGTCTGCTGACAGCACAGAGATGTTAGTAGTAGAGGAGGGGGAGGAGGGGGAGGAGATCTCAGCGTCTCGGGGCACAGGCTTGGGTGGTCTTACCCTGAAGGGGCTATTGGGTACGCTGACCCCTCCCCATGAGATGGCCACCGTGTGCTTGACCGCATCTGCAGGAGTGTAGGAGCAAGAGTAGACGCCGTCCCCTTGGCTCCTCACCCTCACGTCCACTGGAACGCCATTTGCATTCTGGGGGGGGGGGAGAGAGAGAGAGAGAGAGAGAGAGAGAGAGAGAGAGAGAGAGAGAGAGAGAGAGAGAGAGCTGGCAATCCACACAAACATAACAGCCCTTCACCTTAATGTCCACCATTTGCATTCTTGGGAAGTGGGGGCCGGACAGAATAGCATGTCATTATAGTATAATCCAAACAGAATTCACATTACATTACATTTAAATTCTGCTTAGCTGACACTTTTATACAAAGACACTTAGTTATTTACAGGTTATATTGGTTTACAGTCCATGGAGCAGTGTGGGGTTAGGTGCCTCACTCATGGACACTTCAGCCATGGATGGAGGTTGCAGGGAGAGGTGAGGGTGGAATTCATACCGACAACTTTATGATCTGAAGTCTACCTCCTTAACCATTAAAGGTCCACTGTGGAAGATTGTGGCCAGAATAGGTATTGCAACTATGCTACACATTGAAATTGTGCTGTCTACAGCCAAATTTGATCCACAGCTGCCCTAATTAAAATGATTTCTAGGAGCCATAGTATGTCCGGTATTTGTAAATTATAGCCAACCAGCCTTAACTGATAAAATGACTCTGATAATATCTGTGAAATGTGTGCACTTAGAGAGAGAAGAGCTGAGTGGACAGAAATGAACTGCAGCACTGTTATATAGGTCTGTCTAGGTAAAGTAAATTACCTGTGCGATAATTTTAAGAGGGCCAGCCCCGGCATCCTTTGTAATGACGGTAAACTCAGCTAGATTGTTGAGGACACAGCCAGTCTTCTCCAGACCAGGTCCATAGGCCTTAACCTGAAACACAAATGCATAACATTACGAAAATTAAAAAAAAAAAACGATTATTATTCCTAATATTGTAAGTATTAAATAATGAGCTGAATATTCTAATGGTACTATTACTTAACCCATTTAAGCCGAAGGCACCTGTAAAAAAACGTGTCGTCTTCTAAATGCCTAAGCCCTTTTTGGAAAAACTGAAATATCTCGTCATCCGAAGCACATAACAACATGTAATAAGTTGCAGGTAAAATCCAAGACAATTCAACTCTAACATACCAACATTTTTAATAAAAGGATCAAACCTCATGAGCCTGACGGCTGCACCCATGCAGCTTCAGACACCTGGGTCAATTTTGCATCAATGGGTTAATTTAGCCTACAGCACCTCAACAAAAGTCAAGCCATCCTGTGTAATTGAGTTCTATACTGTAATTTAGATGCCATGAGCTAATGGGTTAAACTCACAGCCTAGTTTTAATGTTGGCTGTAAAAAGAATACTGATATTAGTTGTCATTACAGCCTTTAGTGTGATCGCAGCATCAATTGATGGGATTTTTTCTTTTTGTATTAAGCAACTATGACTGAAACATACAAACATTTAAATGATTGAAACTATTTATTATTTCATTACACATACAAATGGGAAATATGAGTTTGAAAAGTCAGAAATGTCAGAATGGCTTTAACATTTGTAGAGAAATCATCAGTCTTTGAAACATAAAGATGGAGAACGGTCCGGACACCTCTTCATAAACCACAGACAGGGCCAGATTAAGGTGGCCAGGGGACGCAAGGCTACAGGTTGCTGTGGGGCCCCCCAGAAGGCAAATATTGCTACAAATGTACAGTGTGTAGGAATTGAGGCTAATATATCTACCAACTGTACTGAACACAACAGATGCATTTTTCAATATTGTATCTCGTCACAATTCTACATTTCTATCACTTTTGGCCAATTTGGCCTGGCAGGTGGGGCCCCAAGGCTGCAGCCATATCTAGCCTGTACATTAATCTGGCCCTGACCACAGACATAAAAGACTAACCTGACTGGCATTGTCGGTTTTGTTGTCGGGAGCAATGTACACCATAAATGGACTGTCTTCGATATCCTCATCGTCACACATAACATGAACAGCATATTCTCCAGCTTCTGTTGGCCAGTACTTAACGTCACACGAGCCGTCATTTTGGTCTTTGCACTCAATTCTAGCCTGGGATGGACCCTCGATGGCAAAGCCTTAAGAAAAAACAGAACACAAGAAAAAAATATCTTAAAAGTTGGGTGGGTTTTTTTTTTTTTTTTTTTAGAGAGAGAGAGAGAGAGAGAGCAAAATTCAATGACCAAACCAAATGCACCGTCAGCAAAGTCTTGCCTTGAAAGAAAAGAAGTTCAAATGAAATGTACCACCTTTATAGCATTATAACGTAGGCAAGGGGTTGGCAACCTTTGTGACATGGAGTGCTTATTTGAAATATCTTCTCAATGACAGTGCAAACCCTTACCGAAAAAAAACAGAAGTGCATAGTTTTCATGTCCACATCATGGCATAACACATTATTTTTCCCCTGTCCATTTTATGGTGGTTGCAACTATTTGTGAAATTAATGAATGGGCAACATGCATTCTGCAAACAAACTACTTAACTGAAAGTATTAGACAGTGCACCTTTAAGTTAATATACATACCAAGCACAGTGATATAATTCCCACTTGAACATATTTTATGACCCATTTCGGCAGAAATGCAAGAAATGGGGCATGCCAACTTTTCCTCGCACTGTGTATTTTTAAGTTAATATACATACCAAGCACTCCAACATCATTCCCAATGGATTCGGCCACAAAGTTGGCTGACTGCCCCACCACTCCGCCCTCGAGTCCTGGGCCCCAGGCTCTGATCTTCTGTTGGCCAGCCTCCAAACCAACCTGTACCTCAAAGGGACTGACCAGAAAAACAATTTTATATTTTTTTATATATTTTTTTATTATTTATTATTATTAGTAGTAGTAGTAGTATTAGTAGTAGTATTATTTCTCCTTTATTTTACTAGGGTAGTCACATTGAGGCTGTTGCCTCTTTTCCAAGTGAGCCCTAGTTATATACAGTCAGTATATGTCACAGCATGTACAATTATATACAGTTACTTAGTAGTTATATACAGTCCACTCCAAAAGTATTGGCGCAGCAAGCCAAATTCTCTTGCTTTTGTTGTCCACCGAAGGCATTTGGGTTTGAGACAAAATAAGACAAAAAGTCCTGGTACTCCTGGTATTTAAATTTAGATGTGTTACATCAATTTGGATTAATCACCATTTGTACTTCACTTTAGCAGTTTTAGGTGAGCTAAAGTATCTTTAAGGAAATAAAATGTAATATTGGTGGCATAACCCTTGCTTATAACTTCTTCAAGCCTGCTATGCATGGACATCGCCAAATGTTGTATTCTATTTTTTACTGTAGATTCTTACAGTTCTTGTTGGTTTTGGTTGGTTTTGGTTTCTCCCTTCACTCTCTCTTTCAGGAGGTGCAATGCATACTCTACTAGGTGAAGGTCAAGTGATTGATTTGGCCAGTTATTCCCCATTCAAACCTTGGGTTCTAAAGTAAGTAATGAATGTATCCAGAATGCTTCTCTGCATATGGAGTTTCTCAATCCCCCCAAATTTCCTGGCTTCACCAATACGGGCTAAGTCACAGGCACACTTGAGCTACATGTGTACTGTTACAAGTAATCAATGAGGAGACAGCGAATCTCTTACCTGTGCACGGATGTGAGAAATATTTTGAATTATTTGAGTTAAGAGCACCACACACAGTTACTACACGTACAGTATAAAAACCTTTGGGTGGGTTAGACAGCCAAGTATTAGGAGATGGAGTCGACATGTCAGAGTGCACCAATTGGTCCCAAATGTTACGAGATCGCCTGAATATAATCCCCGTCCAGCTGATGTGTTTAAGCACAGGGTAGCTTTTCAAAATAAAACAATGTTATGTATTATGTGTGCAGCAGGTGTGGAATTAAGCAGGTGATTAATGCGCAGCAGGTGCATGATGACCAATAAATGCCATTTCACCCTGTCTGGATTTGACCCTAGGCACAACCAGAAGAGGAGACTCTGAAGATCTCAGACATTTATTAGGATGCAAGTATAGCCATAGATGGAGTATAAAAAGATTGAAAGAAGCAGCTAAGTAATAGAAAAATACACTTTCTTTGGGAGGAGAATGAGCTTTACCATCAAAGGCAGCCATAGTCAGCGCCATTGCAACACGCATATAGACCTATTCACATTTGTATTGACTGTTGGTACTCTGGGATGAAAAATATTCAAACCTTGAGTGGAAGGAAAACACAATGACTGATTTTCAGACAGGCAGGCACGAAAACTGCAGGGGGCAGTTTTTACAGGAGAGCCATTTCATGTGAAATCACTTTAGGCATAACAACGCATAAAGGATGGATGGAGGAAAGATGAACTGAAGAAGAAACAATTGAGAGAAGGACTAAATCAGCAGGAGTGTGTGTGTGTGTGTGTGTGTGTGTGTGTGTGTGTGTGTGTGTGTGTGTGTGTGTGTGTGTGTGTGTGTGTGTGTGTGTGTGTGTGTGTGTGTGTGTGTGTGTGTGTGTGTGTGTGTGGTGTGTGTGTGTGGTGTGTGTGTGTGGTGTGTGTGTGTGGTGTGTGCGTGTGTGTGTGCGTGTGTGTGTGCGCGCGCGTGTGTGCGCGCGTGTGTGCGCGTGCATGTATGCATGTGTCATGCACACACAGCAGGAGCAGCAGCAGCAATGAGCGTGTTGAAACATGCAAGGAGATATTACATAATTTCCTGTGCTGACAAATACACTCTGAGGCAGTGTGCCAGACAGCATCACCCCCCCAACACACACACACGCGCACACATGGTGCTGCTTCTCTTGACATCAACAACAAGCGGAGAAGGATGAGGTAATGCTTCCCCGTCCAGGGCCGGATCAAGACGACACAGGGCCCCTAGGCTACAGGTTATGATGGCCCCCGCAGAATAAAATGGCATAAACAGTGTCATAATTCTGCCAACTATACAGAGGGGTATTAACAAGAGGTGCTTTTTCCAAAACTGCATCTGGAATTCAGCTAAATTGTTTCCCACCCTTTGAACAATAAAGCCCCCCTGGCAGGTGGGGGCCCCTAGGCTGCAGCCATATCTAGCCTGTGCGTTAATCCGGCCCTGGAAACGCCCCATCCTGCATTGTTTGCACTACTCCGTTATTAGCTACCTTTCCCAACAGAGGGAAACTCTTTCATTCAACAGATGTTCCTCGTATGGCAAAGAAGAGTAAAGAAATGGGCATTCAAGACCAGTCATTATTAATTGTCAAATGGCACGGCACAGCACAGTGATTCTTTCAACGGTCTTGATATGGAACAAAGCAAGATTAAGTGGCAAGTTCTCATTTGCAGTATTTTAATATTAATAATTATAACTTTGTTTAATAAAGCGCCCTTCATGTAACCCAAGGTCGAGATTTTTCAGACATTTTCAGTAACATTTCTTGTTATGTGAAAGTGGCGTGAACCTCCTAAAACTTGAATGAGGAGAGGGATGTGGGTGTGGGGGGGAACCTTTCCATTACAAAATAGGGGGTGGGGTGGGGGGCACTGTTCTTAAAAGGGTTAACTCCTGTAAAGGTCTCCTTTAAGCCTTCAAAAAGACCCATGGATAAAGTAAAAAAAAAAAACAATAATAATAATAATGGCTGGCCAGTTGGACAGGTGACTGTACATGGGCATCTATAATGAGCTTTTCTGAAGCATTCCTCCCCAAGTAACTGTCACCACATATTCAGCAATAAATCAAACACAAACCCATGGACTCAAGTGGCTTCTTGTTCAGCTACAACTGTTGAAATGATTGATAAGATTTCTTAAAAAGTGCTTGCCTGGCTCTTGCCCGACCTGTAGTTCCGCACAGCTTTGTGAGCTCCACTACTAGGTCTGGGAGCATGTAGCAGGATTCCATTTCTCCAGTCAAAAAAATAATCGCAGCATTTATTACTTCAATATCAACAAATTCTTTCAAAACCATTTTCTGTTGATCTCTAAAGCGTCAATATAGTCTATCATATGACCTGTGACTCCCCAATGTGAGCTGCCAGTGATATTGAAGTGATAAATGCTCGGCATTATTTTTAGGGTCCAGAAATTAAATCCTGCCACATGCTCCCAGACCGATGTGTGTGTTTGAAGTGCCCCCAGGGGGCTCCAGAGCACACACACGGAGGTCTGGTAGGAACCAGGCTAAAAAAGTGCTGCATTAATTAATTAACCTCGTGTTGTCTAGTTGAGGAAGTAGTTGGTTACCACAGCAACACCCCTGGCCCCCTGGCACGTTCATCACGCTGGCATGCACAAACTTTGGTTCCAATACTTTATTCCCCCTACCCCAATTGCACCAGATTCTCGCTACTTAGTTAGACGGAAGCATAGAATCTTTGTTTGGAATGCTGTTTATGCCCACATGGAACGCCAAATCAGCCAATCACAATCAAGAACCAGACGCAGTTTTAGAATTCTGTTCTCATGACAGCTCACCTCTTGGGAACATGCATTCCTCCCCATGTAATGGTCACCACATACTTCCCGGGCTCAAGTGGGTAGTACTCAAAGGCATCCCTGCCGTCAGATGACTCTTTGCTTTTCACCATTTCATCTTGACCATCTGTTGGAGAAAGCGAAGCATTTAAAATATGAAATTAATTTTAAAAAAATCTGTTTCAGGTGTATTTTTTTGAAGATTTATTTTTGTCTTTTGACTTGACCCAGGCCGGGATCAAACCCGGATCATCCGCGTAGTAGATGAGTGTCCTACCGTTAGCGCCATAGTAGAGTCAGTTTCACTTTTATTTTGAATGAGTTTTATTTTGCATACTTCCGGGGTCGCAAGTTTTCATTTTCTTCACATATACCAGAAAAATACACTCCCTAATAATCATTGTGCCCTGCTGTCAACAACGCGTCAACTTGGGACCCTTCACTACCATTTGCAGTGTTTTCCACCACATTTGAAGCGGTCCAAACTAGCCCAGGATTGCTTCTCACTATACATGATGTGTGCGGTGTTGCCAAGTTTCCCGCCCAATTGTGCTGTTTAGGATGGCCATCTTGACACATTGAGATTTTGGGGGGAAAACACAGCGTCAATCTATCGTAAGTCGATCAATAAATAAATGCATAATTTGCATCCCTATTTGAAACCATTTTGTACAGTAAGATTTGAGAATAACAGCATTTGATTAGAAGAGCATTTGATATGAACAGTCCTAACTGTTTCAACTTATACTAAATGCCACTTTTGGACATTTTAATAATGGACTGAATCATTACTAGGATCACCAAGTTGCCCAACAAAGGAGCAAGACAAAGATGAATAAACAACACAAAATGCACTTCTCTGTTCTTTTGTGTTACTGCCCTGAAGAAGGCACTCTTGCCCGTGAGGGCTGGTTTTTAATATGTCCATGTAGGACTTAAAGTGATACTGTCCCATTTTCGGAAATAAGCTTACCGGTATTTTACACCTCCCCTTGAGTTAACCCTCTGAGGTCTAAGGCCTTTCAGAGGCTTTTAGGCTGCTTGCACCACCCTGACATTTTCAAGTATTTTCAGCTAACAGTAAGCATCTATGCAAAAGTGGAATATATGGTTGTATTGTGAAAAGCCTGACAAGAAATAATCTGAAAAAAATTGGATGTCATACAAACATGTTTTATTTAAATTGAGTATAAACACAACTGTACAAAAAAACAGGTTTCAGACGTCTTCAAAAAGTTCAAGAAAACACACAATAAATATATCTAGCCAAGACTTTTGAAGTTTGAATCTTGTAAACAAATGTGTTGGCAGCATAAAAGTGAAAAGGGCATTTAGAAATGTTTTGTTGTTTTCATACAAAATGCAAAAAAGAATGACTATGTCACTGCCACTGCCTGTCTCATTTGAATACTAATGAGATAGGTGTGAAAAACCTCTAATGGCCCACACCCCCCTGTCAATCCCCATGTGCTCTGATAGCCCCAACCCCCCTGTCACTCTACGTCTGCTGTGTTTACCCTACCTGAAAGGGGCGTGTTGTCACCTCTGAATAGCCACTCAAGCACTGGTACTTTACATGTGAATAGCTATAGGTGTGGCTGCTACAGGCAGAGAGTACAGAATATGCGAAGATTTCTTTTCACTTTCTTTAAATTGGGCCAGCTATATAATTTATTTAATATATATATATTTGAAATCTGGAAGGTCTGAGGTTTCTAATGGTGTAACTTATGTGTTTCAATGACAAAAACTCACAGAGTTACAGATTTGTTTTTGGAGACATGTCAAATTGCCCTCTCAAGGGCACTTAGACCTCAATGGGTTAAATAATAGGATTTTACCGTTCTCCTGTACTTTCAACCGTTATCTGAGTATGGCAGTGCAAATTTTACCTCCATGCAAGCAGTTAACATTGAGTCCTATGAGACCAGCTGGCGGCTAACTGATCTCATAGGACTCAATGTTGATTGAGTTGATTACTGCCCCCACCAACCTGGCGGGTCGGGAGTCGAACCGGCAACCTTTGGGCTACAAGTCTGACGCCCTAACCACTTACCTATGACCCATGCCTTAGTCAGCAATTTGTTTCTCATTTTTGACTCTGGATGTACAATACCTTGGGACTAAAGAGCAACCAAACCCAAGAAGTCTTCAAACCATTGGGATAGGAGCATTCCATGTTCTACAAATTCAAAACATTCAAACTGATATCATGAAAACTTACTAGGGCCTTTAATGGTGACTTTCAAGTCCCCGCTCCCTGCGTTCCGCGTGTCCACTTTGAAGTCAGCCGTCTGTTTCACGCGCACCCCTCGAGGCTGCAGCCCCCGGCCCGTCGCACGACATGCATTTGGATTGCAGGCTACACACGCACACACACAAACAAGAACAACACTTAACATATTGATGCTGGATGCTGTGTATACGCAACATTGACCCTGGCGCCTGAAGCTGCATGGAGGTATGTATTGAAAAATGTGGGTATGCTACAGCTGAATGAACATATTCTAATGCAAGATGAGGGTCTTGTCTTTTAAATGCAAGTCATGCCATGTTCTTATGTGCTTTGAAGGCTGAGATATTTAGGTTTTTATAGGCTGAGGGCAGGCTTTTTAAAAAAAATTAAATGAGGGGTAAGTTAACGAAACACTGATGTGTGGAAAGCTCTGTCCGTCCTGCCCTGCAAAGGAAAAGTGCAGTAACTATGCCAACATTGAAAATAAGAAAAATGCCTTCAACGCCTTGGTATTAGGTTAGATTATTGTAGTTTGACATAGCAATATTTCTAAAACAGGACACATTTGGACCTTGAGGCACTGTCACAAGATATTGAAGACCCTTTTCAGTAGACAACATGTGCAGTTACTACACTTTGCCTTTGTAGTTATTTGTGATTAAGTGCAAGAATATTCTAAAGAAAAAAGAAAAACTGACAACAAAACTCTGATTTAGACTTTCTGCTAGCCAATCAATCAATACATGTATATAGCATACTATCATACATAAATGTCATTCAATGTGCTTAAGTGGGAGAGGGAGATCTGACCCTGTGAACATATGTATGGTGATTTTTTTTGTGAATATATGTGCAATTGTTATGTACAATGTCCTTGTGTCTTCTTCTGTATTTATGCATGTACTGTATGTACAGGTATGCTACTTGACACCTTAATTTCCCTCTGGATCAATACTCTACTCTA
Organism: Engraulis encrasicolus; assembly: GCF_034702125.1. Taxonomy (NCBI): domain Eukaryota; kingdom Metazoa; phylum Chordata; class Actinopteri; order Clupeiformes; family Engraulidae; genus Engraulis; species Engraulis encrasicolus. The sequence goes on along the minus strand of NC_085870.1, from coordinate 55,102,104 downwards.
AAACGGTTTTAATTTCCTTTTAAAACAGGATACTGTTGGGGCAGTTCTAATTTGGACAGGGAGTTGGTTCCAGCATTTTGCAGCACAATGACTAAATGCCATTTCACCCTGGTTAGACCTAACCCTAGGCACAACTAGTAGAGGAGATTCTGAAGACCCAATATATCTATTAGGATTATCAGTCCCTCCAGTTTTTCGCGATTCAGCGATCGCGTGGATTCATGCAAATTCAATGATATTCCGCATAATTTCACGATGCCACGTAATTCCTGTAAAGCCGCATTATTCCCGCAAATTTTCCCCTTTGTCCCCTTCAACATTCTGTGGAGTTTAGGCCTATTGATTTATATTTTCGTCAAAAAAATAAAAATGTGACTACAATACCACCGGAGACGAAAACCAATAGGAAGCATTTTTGTTAATATGTCACTGAAACATTGAAAAAGAATTGCCTGCTATTTCGGAAGTCGCGACCCTCATCTCAGCTGCTCCGCGTCTCTCTCCTCCCCTGCCTCACACATACACGCAGGCGTCGGTGCTGCACCCGTGACCTTTTTTTTTAACAGCAGTAGCCTACTTTTCAGTGCAATCCTGGCTGGAAAAAGTATTGTTGCCCATTTATCCATGACGAAGAAGTGTATGTAGTCATGCTGTCGCACAGTAGCAAACATCTTACGTTACATTTTTGCGCAACTTCTCCACTCTCCACTGTCGCTTTCATGAGCATGCTACCCGACGGTCGTTGTCTGATCTTTTTTCAATGTTCGCTAATGTTTGTAATTTAAGGGTCTATGTCTATGCGTAGGCACAAGCCTTCTGATAACAATCACTGTAGTGCCGCAAGGGATCGCAAAGGATTCGGAAGTGTGGAGTTTTGCAACTTGTTTCAGTCAAGGACACCGAGATAGGATATTGCATTCTTGCGAATCCATGCAACCATGCACACAACCATGTCAACGAGAGCGTGTATGCCATCACAACTTTGCATCAAGCAAATAATATGCAACAGCTTGCAATACGAGCACGAGAGAGAGAGAGAGAGAGAGAGAGAGAGAGAGAGAGAGAGAGAGAGAGAGAGAGACGCGTCTTCCAACAGGTGACATTGTAACGCTTGCATACCCCGCGACGCTCTTCATTAGCCTACTGGTAGGCTATACCCACAAGTATTTTTTTCATAACGCGCAGTCCCGTTTTCCCCCGAAGTCGTTCTAAAATATCGACAGAGATTTATGAGTGTCGCGGCCATGATTTTTTTACACATTGGACGCACTGGCTTATAAGACGCTCTGGCAGTTTTTGACAATATTTTATTATTCTATTAGGCTATATAGGAAGTGTGTTTCTGAATCTCTCTCTCTTTTGTCTTAAGCCTGCTTAGACTGATTGTGGTTTTCAGTTACCAAAAAAACCCAGAAAGGGGTGCAAAATCTTTGCAAAAAATGAGAAAATGCAGCAAAATCTTCGCAAAAAATGAGAAAATGCCGCCACAAAATCAGACATTTTGACCGCAAAAATCACAAAATCCCAGTGCAAAATCCTGGAGGGACTGGATTATATTGCTCAAGCATATTTACAATTTATTTCTGGCCTAAGCCATTCAGTGACATATAAACTATCAGAAGAGTTTTAAACTCAATTCTAAATCTCACTGGAAGCCAGTGTAATGACCCAAGTACTGGAGTGATATGGTCTCTTTTTGTTTTTGTCAGAATTCTTGATGCATAATTTTGGATTAGTTGCACCTGCCTGAGAGACCTTTGGGGGAGACCTATAAGTAGGGTATTGCAATAGTGAACTCTACAGATAATAAAAGTATGGATTAACTTCTCCAAATCCTGTTTATATACAAAATCCTTAATTTTAGCAATGTTCCTAAGGTGCCAAAAAGCAGATTTAGATGTTTTTGATGTGAGCATTGAAGCTGAGATTACTGTCCAACATCACACCAAGGTTGTTGACACAAGACTTAGTTTTAGTGATTTGGACTCCAAGTAAGCAGAGATTCTGTCTTCCATCTTCAAGAACAAAAGCAATTATTTCAGTCTTGTCTTTAAGTTGTAAGAAGCTATGCTGCATCCAGCTATTAATATTTTCAAGACATAGGCATAATGACTCAATAGGGCTACAGTCATTTGGATAAACGGCAATGTAAATTTGAGTGTCATCAGCACAGCTGTGATAAGACACATTGTACTGTTTTAAGATTTGACCAAGAGGTAGGGTGTACAAGTTAGACAAAAACACCATGAAGTATTCTGGGACCTCTTTTGTTGAAGACAAAGGTATCAATAGAAACAAAGTAATTTATGTTATCTAAGTAAGACTTGAACCATTGAAGAGTACATCCTGAGAGTCCAATAGATTCTAATCTACAGACGATACAGTGATTTACGCGTCAGCCAGAACATTAAAGCACAGCAGCAGACATTCTGACCAAGGAGATGGAAGATGTATCCCGCTGGCTCAAAGATAACCATCTCACTCTTAACATCAAAAAGACAGTATCTATGTGTTTTTCTATAAGAGGGAAAGCCTCCTGCTCCATCAAAATTGACGGAGTCAATGAGTTTAAATTTTTAGGAATTATCTTAGACTCTCAGCTTAAGTTTAGCGAACACATTAAGAAACTCACTGCAACGCTCCGAACAAACTTGAACTGTTTTAGAATGATAAAGCATCATATACCTGTTAAGGCCGCTTTACTGTTTTTTCATGCCATGATACTGTCTCATCTATCTTGCTGCATTACTGTATGGGGCCAAGCCCCACAGACATCAATTAAACCTATTTTATCATTATACAAACAGGCATTAAAGATACTGGATCAGAAACCAATAATGTGGCACAACTGCCTCATAGTAACGAAATATAACCTCTTACGCTTTGAGAATTTATTACGTTTTCTTATCTTAAACTAATTTTTAAATGTGCAAATAATCTTGCTCCTGTTGTGCTATGTCCTTTTGTAACAAAAATAAGCACAAGAAGGGTGGCAACCAGAGGAGCAGCGAACTGAGTTTCTCAGTTATTGGAACTCAAATGTTGAACAACTTGCGAACAGTAATAAAAACACAAACTGAGTTTAAAACATTTAACGTACAACTGAAACACTGGCTGAAGGAAAACCAAAAATGTAATCATCACAACACACAATAGATAACACACGTACATGCACACACGGCATATATAGACTCATCATATTGTTTTTTGTTTTTCCGGTAACACTTTATTTTAGGGTTACATCTATTAGCACTAATACATACAATGTGCCTGTATAAGTAACTTGTAAGGCATGTACTATGCAAAATCAAACATTTGTTAAGTGTGAATTCCCAAATATCTTGTTCATGCACAATAAGGGATTTATTACCACTTTAACCTTTGTAAGGACCTAGTAAGCCTTAGTTTTTGCTTAGTACATGCCTTACAATTTACTGATGCAGGCATTAACATTGTATGTATTAGTGCTAATAGATTAAATAAATTGTTACCGTTTTTCCTTTCTACACATACTTTTAATGTTATAGGAAGTATGTTTTAAGATAACATATAATTGCATACTGTATACTTTGTATAATTGTATAGTCTAGGACCGTGTTTCCCAACCAGGGGTACGTGTACCACTAGGGGTACGCGAGCACACTGCAGCACTTGGGAAAATGAAAAAATGTATGGAGCATAGTCACATTGGGATATAGAGCACGAGTGAGGGGGTACTCGTGGTATGACAGAAAGGCTTAGGGGGTACACAAGATAAAAAAAGGTTGGGAAACACTGGTCTAGGAGACTTATATATTTTATTAAAGCCTGACCAGGGACTGGGGTTGCAAATTAGCCATCTAGCAACAAACCTTTTATGTACCATATCTGCTAGCTGTGCCATGACCTTGCCATGTCATGTTTGTAATAATGTGCACTGCATTGTCCCTGACCAATAAACTACAAATGAAATAAAATAAATTAGAATGTTATGATCAACTGTTTCAAATGCAGCACTTAGATCAAGTAATACAAGTACTGTAGTTTTCCCCTTGTCAGTATTGAGTCATTTAAGACCTTTATTAAAGCAGTTTTAGTAAGCTACTACGTTTTTGTCGAAAACCTGACTGAAAATTATCATAAAGACCATTCCAGTTTAAGTAGTCATTAATCTGATTAAATACTAATTTCTCAATAATCTTACCTATCCATGTTTCCAGTGACTCTGGAAAACCACTTTAAAAAGTTAGCGTAAAGCCCTGACGGCCCTCCTAATACGTATCTATACCTGCAGGCCTCATTTAGTTAAGAAAATGAGGCTCTTAACACATTGAGTACCGACGACGTAATAATGCGTTTTTCACGCCCATGCGTTGTATACCAAAAGGTAAAAATACGTTTTTGCATTTAAATATCATATTTTGAATCTACACCCTTCAATGGACAATATATGTGATTTTGGTAGCTCTGTGATGGACATAAATGCAGTCAAAAGTTGTTTGATTGTTATGATGTTTGAGTGTTATGATTTGGATATTTTAATTTAACTTACCAAGATGTCTGGATGCCAACCCATGTCGCCTATCGCGCTGCCTGCATTGATTTCCCTAGTACGGTCACTGTAGCATGTGTTGTCTCTGACTTCACGCAATAGGTAAACACCATTGTATATCGTGCCTGGAGTATCTTGAACTTTCTGGACTTGCTAGACCTTTACCAGATCCTTGGATCCAAATGGCACCCGAGATGTGATTGGAGTAATGCGCTCCGATTTGGACGTTTGATCGCCAAAAAGATAAGTTTCTGTGTCTTCCTGTATGTGAGAAGCCAGAAGCTAACATGGCTACATATCATGTGGATCGGATGGGCTAGGCTACATATAAGCATCATATCATTTGGATTTGTTGTCAATGTTGGGCTATTATTTCGGGAGTCATCGGGAGCTATTTTACCAAATGTCTCACCCTCTGCATGTGTGCAAAGAGTTTGTGTTCAGTCCACGTGAAAAACGGGGATTTCAAAGGGCATCGATTGCCGGTGTCGTAGTGTGACAGAGCAGGAGGTGTGCTGCCGTATTCGTGAATCGTGCTATGTTGTTGTTTCCCTAGTACGATCGGTAGCGTATATTGTGTCTGACTTCACACAATAGGTAAACACGGAGACCAATGTATACCGTGCCAGGAGTATCTTGAACTTTCTGGGCTTGCTACCTAGACCTTTACCAGATCATTGGATCAAAATGGCACCCGAATTGTAATTGGAGTAATGCGCTCCGATTTGGAAGTTTGATCGCCAACCAGATAAGTTTATTTGATTATTCACCCCCATGTTGAACTGTCTTCCTGTATGTGAAAAGCCAGAAGCTAGCATAGATGGCTACATATGGATCGGATGGGCTACATCTAAGCATCATATCATTGGGATTTGTTGTCAATGTTGGGCTATTATTTCGGGAGTCATCGGGAACTATTTTAGCAAATGTCCGACCTTCTGCATGTGTGCAAAGAGTTTGTGTTCAGTCTGTGTGAAAAACGTGGATTTCGAAGGGCATTGATTGCCGGTGTCGTAGTGGTATAGAGCAGGAGGTGTGTCTTGACGAGCAGGAAGATGCGTGTCAGAGCTAACCTTGCACCAAATTGTGATTAAAACCAACTCGTCCCCTTTCAAACTCGTCACATTCTGAGGAAGCGCACCCTTCACAAAAACCTCAATATCTCTGATTGTAGCTGAATTCCATGGATACCCGCTTCGGTTTAGCGTGGGTTTACTCGGCAATAAAAGCTCGTAGAGACACACAGTTTTCACCTACTAAGAGGGCAGCGTCTCCACTTTCAAACGAGTCATAACATATTTCAGTGGCCCTATCACATAATACGCTGTGAGTCTACAAAAAACGTCAAAAAAAGGGCTTAGAACGCTGGTATTCTACGACATAATTCCATGAGCACCGCCGGTATTCAATGTGTTAATTAGATGATTTACCGCTACCAAGTTAATTTAACCTGATTTACTACTTAGCCAGCTTCTTACTATACCCCCTGGTCTGTACCTGGGCCAATGTTAACTGTGAAGGGGCTCTTGGGTATGGCAATCCCGCCAAAGGTGATGCTCACGTCGTGTGGCCCAGCCTGTACTGGGCGGTAGGTGCAACGGAAGACACCGTCTCCCTTATCCTCCAAAATGGCTTCCACTGTATTTTTGTTTCCCTGTGGGTCTTTAATGACCGTGGTTACATCACCAACTCCAGCCCCTGTTCATGGGATACAAGTAATTAGGTTAGTGGTTTTCAACTTCATATCTTTTCAGAAGTATCTACAAGTTAGTCGCCTGGAATATATAGATGCATAAAAAGAATATGGATAAATATTACTAATTAATATGACAATCATTAATGAATATTCTGCTACATACAATCGTATATCTTTTCACAAGTATCTACAGGCTTTACAGTTAACAAGTTAGCACATTTATTTCTTCGGTTGTATGGGGTCCCCAGGAGTCTGAGATGTCAACATGGGGTCCCGGACCAAAAATGGGAACCAAGTAATTAGGTCTTTGGCAGAGATTTTATTTTCGCTACAACGGGACAGTATGCATGAACATTTTCTAATGAAACACTAGTAAATGCTATCAAAAGCAATGACATATAACGTTATCCTAAATATATAAATAACATTAAAACACATTAAAACTAATCAAATTAGAATTATTCAAGATATTTTGTTGCAGGTACAGTCCTCAACTGAAATGACATGGCAACCAAAGGACTGTGTTCTGAAATTTTGATGTATAAAACCGTAGAATTCTTGAAGCACAACATAAATGTTTAATTGTTTTCACCTGCAGTGCAGATGTCAAAGTATGTTGGCTTGTTGGCAATGTTCCCCAGTGGCTCCAGACCCGGTCCTTTGGCCGTGACTTTCGTCGGGTCACCCTGAGCCTTGTCAACGTTCACCTGAAATGGGCTCTTTGGGATTTGCTGACCCGCGAACAGCACAATAACCTGCAGGTGTAGCATAAGGGAAGCTTTAATTTACCATTAAAATCAGTGCAAATAATAATAATGTGATCACATGCCCAATTGCACCCGATTTAGTGAGTTAGACATAAAGACACGCATGTCCTTCCGACAACCCCACACATTACTACAATTAATAATAATTATTATACCATTATTATTATTACAATTGTCCAGGACTCTAAATTAACACCCGGCAACCCGCCAAATGTGGGCAGATTTTCATTTTGGCTAGTAGAGAAAATTATCTACACGCCAATTAGGCTGGTAGCGCCCAAATGGAATAAATTATGATCGCCTAAACCTAACCGCTGCTTCTGTAATGAACCCAACGACGGTAAGGTTTCCTACATTATCCATGGACACTAGTCATGATGTAGCCTAGCCTATCTACCCTCTTTGCTACAACCATTGGTTACTCATTTAATCATCACAGTAACATAGCCTATTGGCTGCCTGCTTCACAGTGTATACCAGAGCCACTGCTTGTTTGAAAAGCAGAGAGATTTTGAAAGCATCGCACGGCTCACGCTGAAGCCAGGTTTAATAATAATAGGAATAGGACTTTTGCTTTGTAGGTTTTGTACAGGTGATAAAGAATGTGGTGGTGGTTATAGCAAGGTTCTGTGTTGGTGAATGCTTGTATGGAGCGGTGGTGGAGCGAATGCGACAAGGACAGATGAGAAGAGCTGCCTGTCAGTTTATGAGCATAGCTGTCAGTCAGAAGTCGTCTGACATTTTCTTAGTCCTGGCACAATTGCATGGAGTTGCTGATTCGGAAAGCCCACGCCATCGGAAAGAAGGGCAGACGTAGCATGGACGTGCAAGTACAAGAAAAAAAAAATCAATAACAAAAAACTACTGACGCTATGGAAGCCTATAAAAGAAAGCCAACATTTCCGTGACATGCCGTAATCGCTACTTGTCATGTTGTTGCACGTGGTATGAGCTCCTGGAGGAGATTAAGGTGTCTAGCAGGCTGCTGTTGTACATAAACACACAAGACATCATACACTTTATTGCACAACGTGTGCGTGTGTTCTCTCCTCTCCTCCGCTCCCCTCTCCTCTGTGCATGGTCCATGATATTTGGCTGTGTGTTGAAGGCATGTTGTGTTTGTGTGAGGTTTAGGTTTGTACTGTAGGCTTATCTGAGGTTTGAGTGAGGGTGTGTGGGGATGTGAGGGTTTGTGAGGGTTGGCTGTATGTGTTTGGTTACTTAGTGCTATGTTAAATGTCTGGCATATGTGATGTGATTCACTGTTTTCAAAGGAAATGGAAGAAAAACGAATGAAATTGAAATGAAATGAAAGTTAAACAATTATTTTTAAAAGTGTATATATATATATATATATCATTCATTCATTCATTCATTATTTCATATTTTTTGTTGGTGGTAGGCCTATATAGGCTACTATATAGGCTATTTTTAATTAGGCTATTTGAATGATTCAACCAACCGCCCGAATTTAATTAAAATATTTGGCTATAGGCTACTTTCGATTCGATTGTGTGTGCTCTTCTTAAAACCTGATTTTAATATGGCAACCAAGCATAGGCCCTACACATTGTGAGGGACTAAACAAGTGCGTCCAATGCGAATACTCCCTCTTGTGTTGTTGGAGAGAGAGAGAGCTCTTTTGTGTGCGTGTGGGGGTTTAATCACCCCCTCCCCCACAGACAAACATTCACTCCGTCACACAGTTGAAGACTGTAGTTAGTTGACATCTATGTAAGCGCCCCTCCAAGCGTCTGCCTGTGTTTGTGCTTCCGTGCTTGTCCATCCCCCAGTTTTAGTAGTAGTAGAAATACAGTCAGCAAATTGCATGTTTTATTTAGCATTGGACATTTGATAGGGCATTTGATAATAACACAAGTGTGAGCCCTAAACAAGAACACCATGTGAATTTAAACTCGACTTTTTTCTGTCTTTCATTCACCATCTCCCAATCCAGTTTGCATAGGCCTACCTACAATTAAATAAAATAAAAAAGACGGGTTTTTTTATTATTATTATTATTATTAGTGCTTGTGGACACTTGTGAACTATGACTCCTTCTTCGGAGGCTGGATAACCTGTCACACCACGAGCTCTTTTGTGTGCGTGTAGGGGTTTAATCACCCCCTCCCCCACAGACAAACATTCATAGCGTCACACAGTTGAAGACTGTAGTCAGTTGAAATTTATGTAAGCGCCCCTCCAAGCCGTGTGAGTTTAACAGTTTGCGGCCAAGAGTTTTTTTGCGCACGCACGCGCGCACACGCGCACGCGCGCACGCGCACACGCGCACACGCGCACACGCACACGCACACGCACACGCACACGCACACGCACACGCACACGCACACGCACACACACACACACACACTGGAAGGCCAAGGTAGGCTAACCAAGGTAGGCTATCACGTTTAGTCAATATTAGGCCTATGTTCCATTTTTGTCCTTGCCATGCTGATTAAATTAACTTGAATTGACATTTTTAAACCACCAGACAACGATCCCAAACACACTGCAAAGACAGTCAGAGCCATCATTCAGATGGAAGGGATCAATTGGGTACCGACACCTGCAGAGTAAGTTGGTTATTACAAGTTGACTATAGCGTAAGAAAAAAAATGCAATTGCGTGGAATTGACTGACATCCCTCCCTGACGTGCACTTTCATCTACATTTTCTTAGATCGCCGGATCTGAACCCAATTGAGTTAGTCTGGGCTGAGATGAAAAATTACATTCGTAAGGAGGCCAAACCAAAGGACAAAGCCGGACTGATAACGGCGATTCGGACATTTTGGACGTCCAAGCTCACACGGGAGCGCTGCAATAGGTAAGCTGTAGGCCAGTGTTTCCCAACCTTTTGTGTCTTATGTACTGTGGTGTCCCCTAAACCTCTTTGTTGTGCTATGAGTACCCCCTAATTCATGTTCTATATCGCTTTCTCTGTCCTGGTGTGACTGCTCCATACATTTGTTATAATAATAACATCTTTCCAAGTACCCCCTTCGCAGACACAGAATAGCCTAAAGACTAATTACAACGCACTACTTCTGTTACAGGTACATTGATCACCTGGATACAGTCATCGACCAAATCATCGATCTAGGTGGTGAGCCCACTGGTAGGTGAAGGGAAACAGCGCACTACTGCACAAACAACAGGCCGAGTCGCAGGAGACACAGCGAAAGGGACGGAACGCAATTCTGGTTAAGCCGGGCAGAAAGGATGTTTTCTGCTGTCTTTATCTGCAGTGTAGCCTACATTAGGCAACTTGTAAAGGCTGCTGTGTAGGCATTGTCTACTAAAACTCTGTAGGCCTACTTGTGAAATAAATTTACACTCTTGCTGAAATTTCAAGTTTAGCCACGTTTATTTGTTTATACACAGAATTAAAAATCAATACAATAAAAACAATATGAGGTAATAAAAGAGTATGACGTGTGTGCATCCGTTTTTTTGTTCAACATTGTTCAACATTGTCATAAGATGGTGCGGAGAACCAGGTAAAGACCACAAATGCCCAGACGCTAACCAGACATGGATACCAAATTATTTCTATTTATTTATTATATTTTTAGGCTTAAACATATGTTAGCCTACTAAATATTGAAAGAAGGAAAAGAAAAGACAGACACGTCGAGGCTACTGGTCGTAGCCTATTACAGCAAATCGAACATGCGCTTTATGCACACATGGCAATAAAGTAGTAAAAGGAATTCAACTTCGGAGCGCAGTGGGTTTCGTGGGTCCGGGGGGATGGTGATGGCACGTTTGGTGTCTTTCCACCACCCCTGCACGGAGAGTGCATGGATGGAAAGCATATCCATAAAGCATCTGCATTCCTTCTGGAAGAATTAGGCTACAAAGAGCTGCATGGTTACAATTTCAGTAGGCTATTATTTCCATAAAGGAATCGAATAATTGTCATAACAAATGTTGCGGTTTCAGTCAAATAGCTCATATTAAGTGGAGGACGAGTAATATTTCATAAGCATATTTTAGTTCATATATTATGTAATTCATTCTGCAAAAATGAGTATATTTGTGACAACATTAAATTCATTACGGAAGTGTAGGTTAGGTTATCGCCCCAGCTGTTGGCGATGTAAGATAAATAGCCAACGCTTAAACGCTCAAACGCGGCGCTGTAGGTTACTGCAGTAAGGTTTAGGCCCCCTATTGCACTCTCCGTAATTTTTACCAAACGAAAAAAGTATCCACATCCAGAAAACAAGTTTGAAGTTGCAATATTAGACGTTTCAAATCTTGCTATGCGAGAATCGGTATAGGGGCTTGTGGCTACACTCAATTTAGGTCTACACATACAGTAGAGCTTGCACATTAATGGCAATTCATCCGATCATCATAAAAAAAAAGAAAAGAAAATTCATTAGGCTATTTATTCTTTTTATGACTCTTCCTACTTCCTGGAGGTGTTCTCACACAATTGAATTAGGCATGTCGTTATCCGCTGAATCGGTGCGTGCTGGTGAATATGAGCATATTAATATGCCGTCAACATCGTCTAAAATATTCCATATGGTAATAAATGTTGCCACAAGTGAGGTTTAGGCACCCTATTGCACTCTCCGTAATGTTTACCAAACGAAAAAAGTATCCACATCCAGAAAACAAGTTTGAAGTTGCAATATTAGACGTTTCAAATCTTGCTATGCGAGAATCGGTATAGGGGCTTGTGGCTACACTCAATTTAGGTCTACACATACAGTAGAGCTTGCACATTAATGGCAATTCATCCGATCATCATTAAAAAAAAGAAAAGAACATTCATTAGGCTATTTATTCTTTTTATGACTCTTCCTACTTCCTGGAGGTGTTCTCACACAATTGAATTAGGCATGTGAATATGAGCATATTAATATGCCGTCAACATCGTCTAAAATACTCCATATGGTAATAAATGTTGCCACATTTGCACTTCTTCACCACTCTGTGCTATGTTTATCTGATATGAACAAGAGAGAGAGAGAGAGAGTGAGAGAGAGAAAGAGAGAGTGTGTGTGTGTGTGTGTATGTGTACAGTATGTGTGCGCGCCCGTGTGTGCGCGTGAGTGAATGTGTATTGAGAGAGAAAGAGAGAGAGAGAGATATCATATATATATATATATATATATACAGTTTTTTTTAAATCCTTCTGGATTATGGGTTTTTGGGTCATTGATCTCTCAATACAAACCTGAACATGCGCTACCAAGTACAGCAAGCGCTCCCAAGTGCCACCCGGCGGTTGTTTGGGTACACTGCAGCTAGGCCCGGTACGTACCGAGGTGGAGGACGTGGCTGTATAATAGCATGTATATTCTTTATCTGTGTTGTGAAAATAGTTGAATGAAACAATAATAAAAAAAAACATAATGCTTAGTTTATTTTTTTATTATAAAAAAAATCGCTAGTTGAACTTAGAATGGCTGGTAAGAAAAAATATCTACCAGCAAAATTGGCTGGTGGTGGAAAAAGTTAATTTAAAACCCTAAAATTGTCCATTGACTGTAGCATTGTTTGACAGTTGCTACGTGTACATGATGTTTTTGAATCGGATCTAATAGATCGGATTTAAGTAGATCGGATTAAGAGTTATTTTGCGACGTGTATACATGGCAATTTCACTTAAATGCGATTAAAAGTCTGGGGAAAGTAAAGCATTGCGATTGGACTGAGGACGCACGTGCTGAGTGAGCCAAATAAGGGGTGGGGGCGTGGTCGCCAAACCTCCGGGGAACTACTGGGACACAAGCTTATCTTCAGCCCGAAAATGAATTCCCTCAGTGGACTCAAGGCTGGTAAAATCCCCTTTGGGTCTGGTTCTTTCAAATGCTAGTTAGCACCCTCCTAGCTTAGAAAAACGAACTGGTGAAAGGGTGATGTGGAGTAACTTTGTTGTGCTTAATTACTTCGTGGGGCACTTTTACATCAATATATGGAAGCCACAACATTTATAGTCGCTTAGGGACTTTAAATTAAGCAAAACTTTCATGTGAAAATCAACAGGAAGTGCCGCCATCTTTTTCTCACTGACAAAGAGCACGGGCAGGCACGGGCTCTTGGCGCCATCGTGTGGTCAACGAGCATGCGTGGAACGACCGGATTTATTGTAATTCTGATTAAAAGGTTACATGACAGAGGAACGTGTTTAATCGGATTTAAAAGAGGAATAAACCACCCACTTTAATCGGACTTAAGTTTAAATCGGAATAAACTTAAATCCTGTTCGGTAAGTGTTTACATGATGTTTTTAAAGTGGAATTAAGTTTTAATGAGATTTAAAGTGAGTTAAATCGGATTTAAATGCCTCATGTAAACGTACCAATTGACTATGATTGAAATGCATTTTACTGGACTAATAAGATTGTAAATGGTGGAGGCAAGGTCAGTTCCATTGTCATCAGACAGGATATTTGAATATCCTCACTACCGACCTCGAGCTGTGTTTGTGGCCTCACACTTTATGTGACGCCTCGCCTCCATGGAGAGAACAATAACGCTTCCCCGCTGTCAGACTAGCCACAACAACTTTTTGGAGGACTTTTTTCCTCTCTAAATAGCAAATTGCAAACTGCAAGATTGCAAATGAGAAAAGGACCTTTCAATTGCGTTTTTGAGAGATTTGGAATGTCTATCTTCAATGACTTCTTGTGACATCCTCAATGAGGCCACAAACACTTGCAAGGGATGGGAGTTGGGATTTTGGAAAAAACCATTGAAGCCCTTTAAGATTAAAGCCACAAAGCCACAAGGCAAGGTCAGAAAGTGCACGTCAAAATGCCTGCCTGAAAATCACAAATCACACAGCCATACAATTTTTTTTTATTGATTTACTTATTAACATAATTTCAAAGCCTGTAATTAATTCGATTAAAACATTTTATCAAGCCCCAGCCCTAATTTATTTGGTAATTAATTAATTAATCGAAATTAATCACATTTTCATCGCATGTAAATATCTGACTTGAGAACAGTGAAAAATATTTTTTTTCCTGTGGATTTTGACTGATAAGCTTAACCAGTTAATATCCACCAGCCGCGGGCGGGATACAGCCCGGCCGGCGGTTACAAATCAATTTTTTCAAAGAGTTTTCTCCACCACCATGACTTCTCGAGAGACACTTGCTATGGGTAATCAGGGCACATTAGACACTCCAATCTGCCAGGCCCCATGACTGCACAGGGCTGAGCTGATACCAACCAGCCTGCCCAGATACCACATTCCATGGGCACTAAGCATCAGTAGGCACCCCGACAGTACCAGGCACATGCAGCTGGGGTTTGCAGCTGCATGTGTAACACCCAGCTGCCGCTGCCAGCTGAGGGCCAGTGATTACACCCGCCCACGGTTTCAATTAACACACTGATTCTTGAGAAAGCGGCTAAAACATGTCTCTGCAATAAACTGCCAATAAACTACATTTTCATGAACAAAATGAATCCAGGTAAAGACACAGGGGTCTGTTACATAAATGTACAGTCGTTTGAAATATTTAAGTGTAATTTTATCACTTTTCATGGCTATAAACCTGCCCACACCCTGTAAAAACAGCTGTCCCAAGGACAGACATCATCTTTTCAATTGACTTAAAATGTAAAAATCACTGATATTATTGAATAATATCACCATGATGTGAAAGTCCATATTGAAGTGGTTCTGCAGATATGCACATAGTGCATGTAAAGCAATATTTACTACTATTTTCTGATTGCTCAAAGTGTGTCCAGCATATTAGTCACCACCGTCAGATTTTTTTAAAAAGACAATAAAATCAGGTATGCGCAAGGTCATTGTCATTACTTAGGACCCCTTTTCAAACCTTTACATCTACTGAGTACTTCACCATCACTGAAGCTCCTGTAAGTTTACTAATTTCTCCTCAATTTGATAATTTGTTTGGACACTGGTACTGTCCCAACCATAAACTGTCAACACCGTCGGGGGTTTTAATAGTATTATTGTTACATTAATGTTAATTATATATACTTTTTCAGAAGCGTCATGAAGCCCCTAAGAAACAGAGCGAAAACGAAGTGGCTAATGTGAGCAAAAAATGCACAATATGTAAAAGAGTGTTTTTTTGTCTCACACCGTCAGATGTCACCACCGTCAGATTTTGTTCCGCTCATCATCTTGTTCCATATTTTACTAAATTGTGCTGGTTAATGAAACATTACCAGACATGTTAGTAATAATTGTGACCCAAACTTATACTCCAGCCTCCACTGAGGTGCATTTGGAGGGTTTTTTGTCACAAAACCTGACGGTGGTGACATCTGATGTAGTTCACAAAAAAGTATGTGTTTTACATGTTTTTGACAAGTTTTAAGAATATGCTTCCAATAAGTATCTACAATTATGTTGAATTGTAAAAGTAATTCACTTAAATACAGTAAACTTATTTTTTTACTTCAAATTCTGTCTGACGCTGGTGACAAAACCAAGAAAGAGCCCATTTTATGAAAAATGTAAAACATGGGGAGCTTGGCCAATACATTCACTGCACAGCCAAGACGTTCATCTATGATAATACACCTCTATATTTTGGATTTGAACAACTTAAAACCTGTTTATGCCACATTTTCAACAATCTAGGCCTACTTCCTAGAGTATCTAACAAATGAAGAAAAAACACATGCACAAACATACTGTGCACACACAAAAATAAAGTGTTTATGCTAGATGTCATTGACTTGAGAGGGCTATTTATTTTGCTAAATGTAGGTAATAATTAGGTCACTTTCACCACCTTCAGATTACTGTCACCACCGTCAGTTCTTAAGTCACCACCGTAAGAAGGAGTTTTGGACATTTTAAATGAATGTGCTTACAACATTTTCCTTTGTAGTTGTTGAATTATCAAAGTAATAGCAAATTTAAGCCTACACGAATATTTGTGAAATTACCAAAAAAAAATTTGATCTATTTAGCCATTAAGTAAGCATTGTCTGACAGCACATATTTTTAAATTAGAACACGTGAAGCAGTATTAATATAGAATGAAAGTGAATTTTCAACATTTAAAGGCGTATGTGTGAACCAAAAAACACACACAATCACTTAAAAACTCCAGATACATATGCAACCAAATCAATACACTTTTTATTGCTTTTAATTGTGTCTGACGGTGTTGACAAAAAACAAGGTATGATCGGAGAAAAACCTGATTTCTGAAAAAAATGGAAAATGGGGAGATTGGCCTTGTGCATTTCTGAAAAGCCAAGACCTTTGTCTACGAGGATATACCATATTATTTTTTAATTCACTTCGTTTTTTTCTTTCAAGATTACAACCTTTACAACCAGCCACTTTCTCAAGAATCAATTAACAATCAATGCAACCCGCGGTCGGGATGAACCCCGTCAGCGGGTTCCAAATAACAATCAATGAGCCCCGCGGGCGGGATGAACCCCGTCCGCGGGTTCCAATTAACAATCAATGAGCCCCGCGGGCGGGTTCCAATTAATAATCAGACAGCCACGGGCGGGTTGGTGCAGCATCCAATCAGCATGCAGTTCTGTACTGCACAGGTGCAGCTTGTTATTGAAGCTGTGAAGTGCTGTAGCCTAACAAGCACTGTGCAAACGTCAAGAGATTGTTCAATAACGCGCCGTTTCTCAAAACGGAACTGTTTTGGATGTTGACAAATGCAAGAAGAAACGACAATGTGCAATGCATATGACCTATATTTCAGATAACATGAGTTAACACAAGTGAGCTGCGTGAGATAGCCTAGCTAAACTGTAGCACAATCCCTTTCTTGCCATCTAATCAGCCATAATGTGGATTACAAACTGGAACTTGGGACCATAATGGAAACGTGTGGTTTACAGTGAGGGGTTGGGATACATTCTGCGGTCAAGACAACGCAAGGTAAGGGCACTGGGATAGCCTATTTGTAGCCTGTAATTGTAACCACGGAGTAACACAGGTGATTTCATTCATCACCTGGTTCAGAAGAACACACACCCCTTCTGGAATGATGACTGCGGTGCGCTGATGTGTTAGCCTATTGTTTATTGCATTAAATGTGAATTGTTACTGTAATCGGAAGGCTGTTACAACACAACTTTTGTGTTGTGTTTGGATTGTCTTATATTTAGAAGTGCGTGATGGATGCAATACGAAACGTATAGAAAAATGGGTAGTAGCAGGGAGGTTGTCTGCTTAAAATGCACCGTTTGAGAGCGTTTATTTATTTATTTATTTTTTTAAATACCGTCTGGGGCAGACCCCCCTTGACTTGGTTACAGAATTCTTGCTTACCAATATCATACCCCCCAAACCCCCCACTGTGCCTGTTCATCAGTTTCTCAGCCTTGGGTTTCTGGACTGTAGGCCTAGGCTACTGTTTTATGAGTCAATACTGTAGTTATTTTTGCACAAATAGTGCACCCTCGGTTAGATTTTAAAAGCGGTTGGAAAGATTAGACCTAATTCTTTATTTGTGATTGGCAATGCAGATCATGATTTTTGGTGGTAGGGTCAAAAATCCATAGGCCTATGTGAGATAGGCCAGGTTACAGTAAACAACAGGACATTCAATTAGCCTACATGAGAAAGTATGAGCCTATTGAATTTTATGGGCTATATTTGCCCAGGTCTTTATTCATGAAGTTTCATGAACTGTAGGGAAACGTTATCATAATAACTAGATTGCATTTATTCACAGAAAATGCTGGCGTATGCTTGCTCGTTAGGCCTATGCATTTGTTGCCCATCATGCATGTGTTGCCCTGCATAGCCTAAACAACACTGTCTAAGTATGAGGTAACTTCCTGTTTGTTCCATTAGGTTTACATGGATTCTGTGACATTATGTTGTAATGGTAGGCTATGTGACTACGACTGAAGTGCCATCCAGAAATGGTCTGGCCCATCCGAAACAGAGATTCTGGCGCCGTGGCTGCCCAGTCAGGCTCCCCCGTCCCAAAAAAATGCCCTAGGGCCCCCAACAACAACTTTGCCTAGGGCCCCCAAAATCCTACAAACGGGCCTGGCTGGGTCAACCATGTCTGGCCGTAAATTCAGACGAATCTCCACCAATATCCATCTGTCTGACCCTGATGATGACGAGCTCAATGCAGCTCGGAGAGGCACCCCTGAGTTTGACCGCCTTCATAAGATTAAACCCCTGTACACTCATATCCGGCAAAGCTGCATTTCCAACTTCCAGCCAGGTCAGAACATTGCCATTGACAAACGAATGATCGCCTCCCGTGCCAGGATAGGAATCCGGCAATACTGCAAAGATAAGCCATCGAAATGGGGGTACAAATGTTTTGTGCTAGCAGACTCACAATCTGGGTACACCTGGGACTTCATTGTTTATGAGGGGAAAAACAAAGCAGGATCTGGAAAAGGGCTGAGCTTTGACGTAGTCATGGAGCTAGTGTCCTCCCCAGTTTTGGGGACTGGCTACAAGCTCTTTGTGGACAATTTTTATACAAGCCCAAGGGGATACGGGAGGGAAGTCTGCTGTTCGTACAATGGAAAGACACTCGTCTAGTTCGGATGTGTTCAAGCCCACAGCGAAGGCAACGGGGGGTGTAGTCTCCGGGCTGTAGCAATTTCTGATCGAAAAATAAAAAAATACATTTAAAAAAATCCCACGTGGCTTGCCTTGGCTTGAAGAGCCACAACACCTCGCACAATAAGCACAATGGCTCCAGCTCTGATGACCACCACAGCCAGGACCGGGTATCCGAGGACAGTCAGCCCGAAAATGTGTGCTATGGATCGGCCTTGTGATGTGACTCGTCTCGGTAGGATGCAAGACATGCACATTTTTCCTGTTTTTACGTGTTTTCAGTGGATCCTTTGTCCTGGACTTTTAATAAGACTTGAGGCAAGTGTATTTCAGATTACCAATGTTGACAGCATTCATGCATCCATAAACCATGTCAGTCCCACTACCATGCTTGGCTATTGACAGGATACACCTTTTTTGTAAAACTCACTTGTTTATCACCACACATGCTTGACACCATCTAAAGCAAATTTGTTTATCTTGGTCTCAAGAGAGATGAACAGACCAAGCATATGCATCACTGGAACCATGTCGTGTGATCTGAAGAGACCAAGGTAAACAAATATACTTTAGATGGTGTCAAGCATGTGTGGTGGTAAACAAGTGAGTTTTACAAAAAAGGTGTACCCTCTCAATAGCCAAGCATGGTAGTGGGACTGACATGGTTTATGGATGCATGAATGCTGTCAACATTGGTAATCTGAACTACACCTAAAAGAAACATGCATGTCATCATGCACTGTGACTACTGAAGCAGATCATGATATTCTCCATAGGATTGCATTCAAATCTCACACCAATCTCTTTAAGCCAGATGCAGACTCAAAATGTAAAAGTTCAATGCAAAGAAAGGTTGAAACGCACACTGATGACCTCCCCTTTCATCCCTTTTCATTTCGTTTCATTTCGAGACGATTCGAGCCAACACAGCCCCTTCTCTACCGGATTTTAATCTGGGGTGTACTCACTTTTGTGAGTACATGTTCAAACATTCATGGCTGTATTTTGTTTTTTTCTGAGTGAACAAGAAATTTAAGCGGTTAAATATGTTGTTAAAAGGTCACTAATCATTGTGTCAAAGTGAAATTTCTGTAATGCTTTCCTATGAAAAGATATACTCACAAATCTGCAAAGCTGTGAGGGGTGTATTCACTTTCGTGATATATTGTAACAGCACGTCAAATGGGCTGCTTGCTTAGCGTGCGCGTTGGATGACCGATCCCTCATTCCCCAGCTGACATTATATTTTAATTTGTTTACTTTTACTTGCACTTTTCACTTGTTCGTAGTGCATAAGCACTTGAACTGTTTGAGGAAATGAAATTATAGCTTTTTAATGGTCGTTTTCCGCCTATGGATGACTGGGGGGGGGGGGGGGGGGGTCTGCGTGTCTGCATGTCTGTGTGCAAAATGTATTTAACTGTGGAACATTATTTGACCGGCCCCAAAGAAACAATTCAAATGCGCCCAACCACCCCAACCCCCCCACACACACACACACACACACACACACTACGTCATACCTGTAGGATTTCAAATGCCTACTAACCTTGTGCATCCCCATGACTTGAGGGATATACGTCACCCTGTAGGTTTTCTTGCCACCTTCAATGGGAATGGTGTTCACCTGAGGAAAAAAAAAGGAATATTTTTTCCTTGCAGTACTTTTAACTTCAAATTACCATTGACCTAAATGGAATGCACCAATGAAATGCAGTAATAAAACACAACGGAATGCACCAGAGCACCAATGAAATGCACCAATGCATCAATGCACTAATGCATAGGTGGCTAACCCGCGGCTCTCGAGCCGCATGCGGCTCTATGCCTGGTGTCTTGCGGCTCTTGCGTCCATGTCCAAGTTTGTGTTTATGTCCCATAGGCAATATGCATTGGAATTGCGCACACAAAGTTGATTAGAACTATGGCAAATAAGTGCCCTGTAGTCTTGGTACTGTAGTAGGCCTTGCCTAAATGTGTCCTGAATGATCACGTTGGTGTGTGACATTTGTTACTGCAAATAGGCCTACAAGACGTGATTTAGGCCTAAGCATATGTTCTAAAAATAACGCTTTAAAAAGTGAACGCGTCTTTCGCTGACTAGACAAAATAGCGGCAAAATGTTTTAACCTGAAAGATTTGGCCATCACTCCTCAATAAGGTCAAGAAATGTGCTGTCCATATTTGTGGATTCTATTGCTCGGATATGGCGGTTATAAATGTGCAAATGATATGAAGAGAAAGGCGTCTGGAGCAGAGATGCGCCGAGAATCTCTGTCCTGCGTAGCCATCTCTGCGCTCTCTTAGGAGGAGTGTTCATGGCTATTGACCCGAAAGTGAAATTGTGTTTTTAGTTTAAAATCGTCACGGGCTATAGACAAATAGCGCCAAAAATAATGTTCTATCCTGGTTTTCGCGGTGAATGTCGGCCGTGGTCTATCAGTCATTGTCAAAGCGGCGCGGGCAGACAGCGTGCAGGTGGGAAACAATTTCAATCGACGTGTCGCTTGTCCGCGCTCAGTTTAGTCTCAAAAATAAAACTTTGATTTTTCCCCTGGCCCCCTGTCAGCACCCGCTGAAACATTAATGTGGAAAATGAACGGCGACTTGACGGACCACCTTGTTAATTTTGGGTGTTGTCGTCAGACATCCAATGATGAGCTGTGCGCAAGAAGGCGGTGCCTGTGCGCCTAACCCCCGAATGAGCTAAGAGAGGCGGATAATCTTTGTGGCGCGTTACTTCGTGCTCTGTTATAAAGAGTGCTCATGGATATTATGCTGTGAAACGTGTTTTATTAAAATATGAAAGAATTTATTAACATAATTTTGATCTGTGTACCCTTGTCTTCTTATGTAAAACAACATTTTATCTTGAAAAAACCCTTTCCCCAAAAAAATTGAAGCAGTAAAAAAAAAAGGGGGGGGGGTCATCTTATATTCAGGATTGTCTTGTAGTCAGGCCATTAAGTTGGTGTGTAACATCAATCTGACTCTTTGTGGGTGTGTGTCTGTGTGTGTCTGTGTGAGAAAGGAAGAGATGGCTGATGTTCATGCCCATGTGTTGTTGTGTATGCTGGTCTATGGTGCGAAAAGGATGGGTGATGCCCATGTTGGTGGGTGTGCGCATGTTTATATGCCCGCGTGATGTTTGTGTGCCGATGTGGCTCTTTGCTATGACACATTACAAAATGTGGCTCTTGGTCTCTGACTGGTTGGCCACCCCTGCACTAATGACACGCAATGACTGTTTTCTGATCTGAGTCAAGTTGAGTACCTCTGTGGTCTTTGTGTGCCCCCAATCAATCAGTCTTTAATGTAGTACACTGAAGCTGCAAGTGAAAATGAACAGTCCCAAGCACATGCCTGTGTGTGTCCTTGTGTCCCTTTAAAAATGACTGACAATGTGACAAATGGATTTAATGCAGAGCTTTGGTGCAAAATTACTTGTAGTGCTATACATCAGCGGTCCCCAACCTAGCCTCAATTAACAGTCCCTGAGGGCCAGTTTTTCAAAATTCCTTTCAATAAAGGGCCGGGCCGACACGACCCCCCCAAACCCCGCCCCCCCAAAAATAAATAAAAATTAAATAAAAAATTATAAGTCCTTTGTAAGCACAATACACACGCACTCACACCCACAGCAGATATTTAGTTTCCAGTGACAGGATGGGAGAACATTTCTCTCCCTGCATTTTTCTGGAGCACTGTGGGGTGAGGTGCCTGCTTTGCTCTCATTGCCTTTAGTATTTTTTTGAAATGACATAAGATTATCTGTTAGCCTTTATTTGCAGACTACATTCATAAAGATTTATTTCTAAGTGAGAAAACCAATAAGCCTGAAGATAACACTTTTCAAACAAATGTTGCTTATTATGACTTTATGCAGCTCTCACATGCATAATGAGAATCAGTGCAATAATGGACCCAACAAAGAGGACATATAGATAGGAGAACACCAGGTTTTGTCAACAAGAAAGTGGCACATTTGATGCAATGTTGATTAAATGCAAAAGCCAATAATAAATTGTCAAGTTGCTCATAACTTTGTTTACAGTCTTATGAGGGTCTTAGCATTCCAAACAAACTATTTGGGGACTGTTTAAAGTGTGAAAAGTTTATTAAGCAATTCGTTTTTAATAGGCTACCAATAGTTAGCTGCCAGCAGAGCTCAAACACAGTTTGCCTTCATTTGTGTTAGCAACTAGCTACAGCTACTGCTAAACCAATTCGAAGTACTAACACACTGTAATTCAATACTTCATATAATTCAATACTTCATATAATTCACTAATTGTAACTGTAACTGCAATCAAATGTGGACCATTACTTTAAAAAACGAGGCATAGAGAACTTTGTGAATAATTTATTTACAGGCTCTGATACAGTCCTTCCCTTGTAGTCTACATCAGTGGTTCTTAACCTTTTTTTCTTGATGCACCCCCTTACCTGTGCCCAAGACAAGTCGCGCACCCCCAACTCGAGCGTCTACACGTATATACACACTAAACAATTATTTTAGTGATTAATTACAGTGATTCTTGCTTGAGACATTAATCAATCCCTCATGCCTTTACATGGGGACCAAAACATGTTTTAATTTGGTTTTGATTTGGCCTAATTATAATGTTCGCTTGCAGAATTTTGGTCACAGCCTCAACACAAACAAAATTCCGTGCACCCCCTGAAATCTCTGGCGCACCCCCAGGGGGTGCCCGCACCCCAGGTTAAGAACCAATGGTCTACATCACAACCTCTAATGCCACCGTCGTAGGTGCTTCTGTCCGGAGCCTGCAGTGACTGACAAACAGGGAGAAACTGCCTGAGGGGCGGGGCACGGCACGCTTCTTCATAGCGTCTGTGGCGCGATTTCAAAATAAGAGCCGACAGCGCGATCGGACCAAAAAAACCCCAACTTTTTTAAAAATTATTATTTTATTTTTTTAATTTTTCGAAATTATTCGAGGGCCAAAAATAGATGCCCCCGCTATTTGAGTATGGGGGGCCTAGACGTGGAACACAAGTATTTTAATTTTCAATAACAAGCAAACTTTTCTTTGTGCCGTCCAATCACTAGTTCAATGGCAATTTATGTGCCAGAAGCATGCTGCGAGGCCGCGCCCCCTTTATATTTCAAAGGGGGCGCGACGCAGTGGAGGACTGTCGTGTTGGAGAGTCAGTTGTCTTCTCTGGCTCTTTCTTTTTAAGGCTATTGAACGTTGTGAAGCAAGCTTTTGGGAGCAATTAGAAATCCACTTCTATCGTTTGTAACCATTTCAATTTCGTGACAACAATGCCGTGTTACAAACGTAATTGTGTTGTAAGACACGTCTAGTGGTCGCAACTAGCAGAGGAAACGACCAACACATGTTTGAGGAGCTCCTGGAAATCAGCGTTAGCAGGAAACAAAGCTATGACATGCAACGTTTTGCCTCTTGTTTATATATTGCATTGGGTTCTTGAAGTTACAGAAAACCACAGAGACTTGGCCGGGGTAGAATCACACACTGGGTATGCAGTCCACACAGACGCGACAAGAGGGCACGATATAACTACTAGTAGCAAACTTGGGTGGTATCAAACTCAATCTTCTTCCCGTTGTTAAAAAAAAAACAAATGCTACTTGGAAACAGTTGACATTGGATTAACCCATTGACGCCTAAAGGGCTCTGCATACTTCACGTGCGCACTTTGGCGCGAGAACCATTAATGACGTCATCACTTGCGACAGACTATTCATACTTCAAAAGCGCTTTCGCTCGCATTGTCGGAAGTGCCCTCTGCTGTTCATGAGAGAAACGGCAGTATTTTTCGCAACTCGCAGCGTGAGTTCTACGGATGTATAAAATAGAAAGCCAAACACGGCTGCTGTAGGGCTACTGAACGTCTGACTTGTGACTTACCACATTGAAACATATATTTTTTGTTGTAGCCTACATTGCCAGATCATTCCAAGACCATGTGAGAGCATTGTTCTGGCGGCAGAATGTATAAATAGATCGCCGAACACAACGTGCTTCTGAACAAAGTAAACAATTGTTTCACTGAACAACATTTAAGAGAGAAGATAAAATAACTCTCTAGGACATTTTATTATCCTCAAAATGATACAGGATCCATTCTGTAGTAGCCTACAGTAGTTGTAGCCTCTCTTCGCAACTCCTGCTTTGTCTGCCTACCTGCGTGGTCGCTGGTGGCGCACGACAAGTTACAAAAAATGTGGGGTGCACGACGTCGCGCCACGGCAGCTCGCGCCACGGCGTGTGACGTCATTTTGGGTCACGTGACGGCGCGAGTGAGGTCGCGAGTGAGGTCGCGAGTGAAGTATGAAGGAGGCTAGCGCCAGTCACGCCAAGTATGAATCCCCCTTAAGGCACCTGCAAAAAAGGGTGCTGAATGCCTGAGCCCTTTTAAGAAAAGCTGCCCTCAGCCTATAAAAACCTAAATATCTCCGCCTGTGAAGCTCATAAAAACATGCAATAAGAAGGCATTTAATCGCTAAGACCCTCATCTTTCATTAGAATGTGTTCATTCATATCAAACAAACAAAGACTTAATAAAGTTGTCACAAATCCCATGAGCCTGAATGCTGCGTAATGCAACTCCAGGCGCCAGGGCCAATGTTGCGCAACGCAACATCAGGCATCAATGGGTTAATAGAAGTGCTGCTTAACTAGGAGACCTGCAACCCAGCCATAAATTACCCTGAATTTCACTGTGCATTTCCTTAATGAACATAAACATGCCAAAAGAACACATGGTTAAAAGTAGTAGTACACAAACAGTACAAAAAAATTCAAATACGTCTTGCAATGTTGTCTTATCAGAGGATCATTATTATGGCCATGGTGATTATGGCAGTGAGTGTTTCTCAAACAGCTGTAAAACACAGCTCTACATTTTGGGTGACCATTCCTTGCACCACTAGGCCTATGACCAAGAATATTGGCTCCACAAATTTGTGGGGTAATTGTCAGTTTAATAGTCAAATACTAAATGGTAGGGCTTTTTTAAATGTAGGCTATTACACATGTTGAATGCCTTTATATAGAACGGAGTGAGGAAAACGGATTAGACCTTATTATTAGGCCCTATTAATACTATTATATTAGGCCTAGAGGTGGGCGATATGGTAATAAAATCATATCACGTTTTTTTAACATAAAATCTCGCTTTCGATTCCATTTAAAAAAACAAACAAACAAAAAACAGGCAATCTTCAAAACTTGTTGGCCGTTGGGCCTACTTCAGGCGTAATTTAAAAACCCTTTATTTTAACTGGGGTACATAACTAAAAACGCCAACCGAATTCAACCACACAGGGTCTTCATCAGGGCGTGACAAGAAAGAGTTAATTTGCGTGACCTTTTTATCAGTTCACAGGGTCACATGATGGTTCCGATAGGATACATGGATATTGTACTTTTCGGTGAATATATGAAAGCACATTGATATAAACACAACTATAGAGTAATGCAATAGAAAAGAATAATAATAAAGAATAATCAAGTGAGGTATTGTGCATGGGCTACCTAACGATTAAAGAGTATCTTACTCAAATACATGTACATATTCAGACATATCAGGCATCCATATTTAAGTCAATTAAAAAGGAGGGTCATCCATACTCATTGTGGTCATTCAGTCATTACAAAAATGGTCTAAAATCTATTTCCTCATTGAGGCCTGGGTAATTCATTGCATCCAAAGTATGTATCCAGAATGTTTCCCTTTGTAATAGTGTTTCGAGGCGGTTGGCGTTCTTAGTTATGTACCCCAGTTAAAATAAAGGGTTTTTAAATTACAAAACACCATACTACTCCTCGTCTCTATGCAAGAGTCGCCTGAGGTGGGCCCAACGGGCAACAAATTTTGAAGAATGGACTTTGACGTTTAACTTCAAGAGCACCAGCATCGGAGTGTACTGTCTAATAAAGAAGAGCACTTAGCATCCCTCCCTTATAGCAAACAACAGGCAATCTTGGGCTACAACCCTTTTGACAGATTTGAATGAATATCTGCATGCAAACATTAAACAAACTAAATGTGAAGGTTTTCTGTAATCCTCGTTTTCACATGACTTTAATAATGAGTGCAGAGCGTTTATTTCCCCTCACTGAAGTATGATTTCATGCGTGCATGCTTGCTGTTAGTGTCACCTATTGAAGTGACGTTGGTTTGGGATTTCTTGGAGGACTTTTAAAAGCCGCTGTGGGAAGTAGAGAGTAGCCTAGGCAACAGGTGGACACCCTTTGTTTTCTGTCATAACAGCGGTTTGCTGGCATTTGGCGTTTTCACATGGACATTTTCTTCGTGGATGTTACAGACATCCCAAGTCCAAAATACTAATGTCAGGGACACATTTGCTGAACCGAAAAGCGCACACTAATCATTCACTTTGAAAAGACGTGTGTAACACTCAGGTTAGAAACACAGCCTTCACTATCCCCTCCCTCGCGTGCCTGTGAAATCTAATCGAAATATTCCACACTCCATGCGAGAGTTGCCATCTTGCCATCTTGATTTGACGAAGCTACAGTCAATCAAAGCAAGAGTGGTAGAAAAAAAAACGAAACGCCCATCATGCTTCGAAGGCTTGTATTTCAGCCAAGGAACCTCCTATCGATGCTGGTTGCCAAGGAAAATGATTTGCATAGCAACCATTGCTATGCAACATTGAATTCTGAGTGGCTCCACCCTTGAAACTGATAAGCATGTCCTAATGAACAAGGACAGACATCATGACACCACAAAAGTGCTAAGAAACTCTATCCGTGATGCTGGTTGCTTAAGAAAATGCTTTGCCTAGCAACCGTCGCTATGTAACATTGAATTCTGGGTGGCTCCACCCCTGAAATCGATAAGCATGTCCTAATGAACACTTGTGCCAAGTTTCATGCTTTTATCACCTTGCGAGCAAC
This sequence comes from Engraulis encrasicolus, assembly GCF_034702125.1. Lineage (NCBI taxonomy): Eukaryota > Metazoa > Chordata > Actinopteri > Clupeiformes > Engraulidae > Engraulis > Engraulis encrasicolus. The sequence continues at coordinate 55,074,660 of NC_085870.1, read as the reverse complement.
CCATTGCCTAGACTATGAGAAATCAAGAGAAATGTCTAATTTTAGGAGGGAGGCTAATAATATCGTCCTCAACTGTGCATTCGGTGTAGGAACAGGCTACGGTAGTAAAACTGCAGGCAGCTGATGCATTGTTTGTTACTTAGCTTGTAGCTTCGTGTATTTCCACACATTTACACACAGGGCATTAAGATAGTTTTTAACAGAATCAGCTTTGCTCTCGCAAACTACCGGCATTGCGCTGCCACAAGAACAAGGAAGTAGCGAGACGACCAATCACAGCGCCTTTTTGTCTGCGTCCTTCGCGTCCGTCCAACGGATAGTTAGAATTTTTTTGAGCTGCTCGATGACGGGTGCAGAGCCTCTGCGAGGGGGGCGTGGACTCGCACAGACACAAGACGGACGGATGCACAGGCTGCCTCAACGTCGAGGCCTTTGTTAAAATTACAAAATTCACAAGTGGGTCTTGATATGACAAAATTATTTTCATATGCTTCATCATCTTTGAAAATAACCATTCAGTAAACAGTCGTCCTGACTGCCCTCCTTAATTCTGTCACAAAGAGTCGTCAGAAAAAATCCCATTATTTCCCCTCTAGTGCAAAGTGCTACTGTGTCTCTCAAAATCTGTTGTTTATTTAACATAAAACAATGGATAAAATAACGGTATCCTTGCACGTCCTTCCAGCGGTAGTAATGTTTTTGACTGTCAGCATCCCTCTCGCTGTTATCCAACAACAGTGGTGGTTGAATTGAATAGCCTACCCCTACAGCTGTGGTGTGTCAAAGCCGTAAGCGTGTTGGTTCAGACTGCCCCTCGGTGACCAAAAAGTGTGCTGCAAATCAAAGTGGTGAACCCGCAGATGTAAGTTTTAATTTGCGTAATCTCGCAAAAGATTTGCATTCTTCGCAAATAGTTTGCGTTATATCGCAAAAGATTTGCGTTACCTCACAAAAGTCTCCAGTGCATACATTTCCCCAATTTTCCCCCCCCTCCATGTCACCTCTGGGCTTCCGTATGTTTACACGCAAACGGATAAAAAAATGTCCGGATTTAAAAATATCCACATTATTCTGTGACTGCAAGAAAATACCCCACCCACTCACCTCCTCCTTGGTGCCCGCTGGATCTTCAACGTAGACGGTGACCTGTCCCTGTCCCGCACTGAAGGTGTCCACGGTGAAGACTGCCGGAAGCATCACTCTATTCCCCACAGGTTCAATGCCTACAGGTAGAAATAGAAATAGAAAGCCTTTTATTGTCATTCGATGCCAACAAGTACACAAGTATGCCTAGCACCATAGTCCTTTTTCTGGTTTGATTGTTACTGCGCGTCCTGCCACTAGAGGCTGGAAGGAGGTTATGTGCTCGTCCGAATTTCGTGAGTAGGGTCCGACTGCGTCCTGCAAGACGGGGGCATGCATTGAAGGGGGCGTGTATTGTCAGGTCGAGAAGTCGGCCCTGATTGGTCCGATTCACGACAACATCTGACGTCATTGACTTGCCACCGTAATGACAACACACAAGCAGGAGTCGGGACTTTTCAAAACAACTGGATGGATTTCGCTATGAATCATGATCCATCATCACTCAATCAGCGGTAAGCTTTCGATATGAATGTATAAATATACATTACCTTTTCTTTGCGACTTGACTATCAGTCGTTGAGCGAACACTTATTCATAGGTAATTTAACCACCTCGGACTACCAACTAGCTGTTTTGGCTAACGTTTATCTTCAAGCTAACAGGCCGGCCTTCGTACGTTTCTATTTGTTTCAGATTGCGTTTAGTTGCGGTTGCGTTTGTCATAACAATACGGAGATATCGGCAGACAAAGTGTAGGTAAAACATTAACATAACAAGGCTGTTGAACATTTCTTTATTTGAAAGCCACCTGAAAGTGATACTGTCCCATTTCTGGAAATAAGCTCATATTAAACCTCCCCTTGAATTTAATGATTGGGTTGTACCTTTCTCCTGTACTTTCAACCGTTAGCAGTTTCAAGCTAGCAGTTAACATTGAGTCCTATGAGACCAGCTAGCCGCCAGCTGGTCTCATAGGACTCAATGTTAACTGCTAGCTATGAAGTAAAATTTGCACTGCCATAGTCAGAGAACGGTTGAAAGTACAGGAGAAAGTTACAACCCAATCATTTTACTCAAAGAGGGGTGTAAAATAAACTTACTTCCAAAAATGGGACAGTAACACTTGAAGGGCTGACCAGGCTTCCTACTCGTTTGAATTCATCTTTTCAAAGCTAAGTGTTGACATCCCTTTCAAATGATAATCGGGTTGTGTGATTGCTTGGTTTACGCCATTGGCTAAATTCGTCGCAAAGTCAGGCTTTCCCCCAGCGCTTTCTTATCAAGGCGGCCGCCTTGACTAAACCCCACCCCCGCCTTGGCTACGTTCCCTAAAAAAAAAAAAAAAAAAATGCGTCCGAGGGCAAAAAAAAAAAAAAAAAACTTGTAAAAAAAAAAAGTTGTAATGCATGTTCAAGCGCAGGCACTAGGACAACATCGGTTGGACTAAATTGTGACACCTAGTGGTCGGATTTATTACTACGCCATGTGTGTCCATCCTCGAGGCCATATTTTGAAACAATTTTAATTTTCAATTCAATGGTTCAGCGAGAGATTCCAGACGTTGCCATATCGTCGGTGGAATAACTGAGAAGGTAAGTTGTAATTCTTGGGTTGCAGTTACGTCAGAATGCCCCTTCACTGGAGCGTGCGAATTTGAAATGGTGGACAACCCTGGCTTGGAGCCATTGAAACCCATTCAAAAGTACATTTTTTTCGATGTTCGACAGAATATTTTTAATTAGACCTTAAGACACACCATGGGTCTTGTTTAAAAGCTGAGAACCTCAGCTTTCCATACATGAAAACTAGCATCTACCAATCCGAAGGTAGCCTACTTTAAGTGCGGGGTTATTTTTCTAAAGATAGCTTTTGTTTCCTTGGAAACGGACGCGGTTTATGTGTTACTCACAATGATATAGTAAGCTCCAATGGTAGACCTCCTTGGTAAGCATATGGTGGACAGGAAGCTCCTTGACAACGTAAAACATGGACATGAGCGACTACTGCAAGCGGTTGGACCCGGCATGTAGGGAGAGATACTTGGCGATTGTGAATTGAGGCATTTTGGAAGGGGAAAACACAGTGTTGACCACCGTTTAAGGTTCGCGGCGTAAATAGCACGCAAACTGCGTCCGTTTCCAAGGAAACAAAACGCTGTCTTTAGAAAAGTAACCCTGGACTTAAAGTAGGCTACCTTCGGATTGGTAGATGCTAGGAAAATACCGTTTTCAGGTATGGAAAGCTGGGGTTCTCAGCTTTTAAACAAGACCCATGGTGTGTCTTAAGGTCTAATTAAAAATATTCTGTCGAACATCGAAAAAATGTACTTTTGAATGGGTTTCAATGGCTCCAAGCGAGGGTTGTCCACCAGCAGTTGTAGATCGCCACCAGGGGCAGCACTATGACGTCAACTGCAACCCAAGAATTGCAGCTGCTCATCTAAACGCTGTATTTACACTGTTATTGTGAATTTTAATTATATTATATATATATAATTAAATAAAACCCCCGAAACAGTATTCGTGCCGTGCGTGACATCAAACCCCGCCAACACCTCCCCCCGCGTGACATCGCGAGTGGCGCCCCCCCCCCCCCCCCCCCCCCCCCCCGCCACGCCGCCACTCAAAGCCTCACCACCTTGACTAACCAATTTTCTGGGGGAAACACTGAAAGTAATTAAGAAATTAACTCGTATTTATCAGGGAGGGCTAGCAAGGTTTGCTGCTTATCTAAAAGAATCGTTTACGGTTAAGATGACACTCGGGATTGCTTGTTGTACCACGACACGAGTGATCATGAAATTATGTTGCATCTCTAGGTCGTCCTCAGACGAGACTTCCATCGTTTCCAGTCATCCCGATCTGCTGGTACTCTGGGCTCCCACGTCTTTTTTGAGTCCACATACAGGTACTGGCCATATAATTAGAATATCATGAAAAAAATTGATTAATTTCCACAATTCCATCAATAATGTTTAACTGTCATGGTTTGTAGATGCAGGATCCAGGTTTTTTTCCTGGGGCTAGGGCAGCTTAAACATTAGTCTAGCAAATAGTCACGAAAGAGAGGAGAGTCTTTACTTGCTTCCTGAAGGCTGCAAGAGATGTGCTTAGTCTTGCTGCCTCTGGGAGACCGTTCCACTACTTGGGTACAACAACAGAGAACAGTCTTGACTGGGAGTTCCTAGAGCGACTGGATGGCAGAGCTGGAGGTGCGCAGGGGCCGTTCCTGCGATGGTTTTGGAGCCAAGGGTCAAGGCCTTGTGCTTGATCCGGGCGGCGATTGGTAGCCAGTGCAACTCAATAAATAGAGGAGTAACATGGGTCCTTTTGGGTTGATTGAATATCAACCGTGCCTCCGCATTCTGGACCATCTGCAGTGGTTTTAGCGCACAAGCAGGTAGACCCGTCATGAGTGAGTTGCAGTAGTCAATGTGGGACAGGACCGTGGCGTATAGAATATTGGGTCAGCACAGGTCTGATTTTCCGCACGTTGGACATCTGGAATCGACAGGACAGGGTGACTGAGTTGATGTAGTTGGAGCAGGACAGCTCGTCGTCAATCATGACACCAGGGTTTTTGGCGACTTTGTTTGGGGTCACAATGGTGGAGCCCATCTTGAGGTTGATGTTGTGACTGAGTGACTCTTTAGCTGGGATCACCTGGAGCTCTGTCTTGGACAGGTTCAGGTGTATGTGGTGGTCCTTCATCCAAGTTGACAAGTCGGTGAGGCAGGCAGAGATGCATGCCAAAACCGTGGTGTCCTCTGGACGGAACGACAGGTACATCTGGGTGTCATCAGCATAGCAGTGGTAGGAGAACCCATGTGTTTGAATGACACGTCCCAGGAAGGAGGTGTATATTGCAAACAGAAGGGGCCTCAGCACTGATCCTTGAGGTACGGCTGTGGAGAGGGTGTGAGTCGTAGACAGTTTCCCTGAATGTGCGTCCCGATAGGTAGGAGTTGAACCATTATCCTCAGGAGTATCTTACGGTTGACTGTCCTGATCCTACTAGACCTGTCTGCAGTCTTTGACACAGAGGATAGTCCTTCCGTTCTTGGACTGATAATCCAGAGATTATCACGAAACAAGCTTTCTATTTGAAAGTCCTGTTTTACATACTTCAGTATTGCCTTCTCGTGCGTTACATACTCCAGTATTGACTTCTGACCAGTCGTTGCGGTCATATAGCAGCCAGATGATCTAGTTCATTACTGTCTGCCTCCTTTTTTATACACTCATACTAGGATAGTTCCACCACACACTAAGAGAAAGCACAGCATTGGAATATCATAGCCCTGAGCAGTCTAGCATTAGATCCAATCAGAAAATCAGACTTCTAAGGTTGCATTTATAGAATAGAATCAGATAAAAACTTCTCATTGTACTGTGTATAATGACGATATCTATTAAATTTTTCCCAAAATTTATTAAAGGGTATATAATATTACTAATCCCCATCACATGATAACAGAGATGGTGAAAAGGCAGGAAATCTTTAATCACAACGCGCGCGCACGCACGCACGCACGCACGCACGCACGCACGCACGCACGCACGCACGCACGCACGCACGCACGCACACACACACACACACACCTCCACTGAACTTCCTCAGAGAATTTAAGTGCTATTCTTTCTACATGACAGATATTGTAGCATTGTAGAAGCTCACAATTGTGGTGCTGACTATGGATGGGAAGTCACTGAAGTTTTCTTTGTTGAACGTTAGGGGAATTAATGACAAATAACCTATTAATCATGAAGATATTTATATAAAAAATAACCACAATTATTATATATATATACAGTGAGTCCAATATGTATTTGATCCCTTGCTGATTTTGCCGGTTTGCCCACTAATAAAGACATGATCAGTCTATAAATTTATGATAATATGTATTAAAACATGGAGAGACAGAATATCAAAAAGAAATTCCAGAAAATAACTTAAAATAATATATTTTAATTTATTTGTATTTAATGTAGGCAAATAAGTATTTGACCCCTCTAGCCAAAGAAGACAAAGTGCTTGGTGGCAAAGCCTGTGTTTTCTAGCACAGAGGTCAGATCTTCTTTTAGTTGATGACAATGTTTGTGCATATAGTAGAAAACATTTTTGCCCATTTTTCTTTGCAGATTATCTCTAAAACATTAATAGTTTGTGGCTGTAGCTTGGCAAATGGGAGGTTCAGTTCTCTCCATAGAATTACTATAGGGTTAATATTTGGAGACTGTCTAGGCCACTTCACGACTTTAATATGCTTCTTATTGAGCCACCCCTTCGTTGCTTTGACTGTATGTTGTGTATTATTGTTATGTTGGGAGATCCAAAAATGGCCCACCCTTCAGTGTAGTGGTGGGGGGAAGGACGTTTGCACTCAGGATTGCACATTACATGTCTCCCTCCATCCATTCGTTGACGATGTGAAGTTGTCCTGTGCCTTGGCCAGATAAACACCCTCAAACCATAATGATACTACTTTCATACATGATGGTGAGGAGGGTGTTCTTGGGATCATAGACAGCAGTACTCTTTCTCAAAACACATTGAATTGTGTTAATGCCAAACAGCTTGATTTTGGTTTCATCTGACTACAGCACCTCCTTATCATATCCTGATGTCCGTTGGCAAACCTCAGGTGGGACTGCACAGGTTCCTTCTGAAGTAGAGGTACCATGTGTGCACTACAGGATTTTAAACCTCTATGGCATTTAAGTGCTACCAGTAGTTTTCTCCGTGATTTTGGTCCCAGTAGCTTTGATATCATTGCCTAGTTCATCCCTTATAGGTCTAGGGTGTTTTCCTTCTGTTCTCATGATTATCAAATCCCTACAAAAGGTCAAATCTTGTGTAGAACCCCAGAAAGCCTGATGAATAGTCATTTTGTATTCCTCGCATTTTGGAAGAAATGCGTCAACAGCTGGGTCATTAATACCCAGTCTCTTTCTTGTGGCTTTGCAGCCCATTTAATCTTGTTCAGGTCTAAAATCATGTCCCTGATATCATTTGACCGCTCTTTGGTCTTTCCCATGCTGGTGAGGTTGGAGTGTGACTGATTCACTCATACTATGGACTGATTCTGCTGATTCAATGTGTCTTTTAAGCATGTTAGTATGTACAGGTGTCTTTAATTCAGATGACAAGTTGATCGGAAGTGCCCATCTGGTCTGTGGGCCCGGAACTGTAATCAGTTGGCAGGGGATCAAATACTTATTTTGCTCGATGAAATGGAAATAAATTAATATATATTCTTTTAAGTTAATTTCTGGATTTTATTTTTGATATTCTGTCTCTCCATATTAGAATACATATTATCATAACATTTATTGACGGATCATGTCTTTGTTAGTAGGCAAACCAACAAAATCAGTAAGGGATCAAATACTCATTGAACTCACTGTATATAGCCCTTTTCCTCTGAAGATTTTAGAACAAGCGTTTTGGAAACTTGAAAACGTTAATTACCTTATCATCACACACAAAAAAGGCTGGATATTTGGGATCAATATTTATTCGCCCATCTGCGATTTCGCCAGACCGGACGTCAATACGTTCAATTCTTACAGCCAACTGAAAGAAGGCATTTGGAAGGTTCACAGAGTGCGCATCAGCTGACGACAGTTTAAGGGCAAGTGCAGGTAAGCATAAGAGGTGCCTCTCAGCCACATGCAAAAGGTACATTCAACTTGCGCATCATAACATTATAATTATAAAAATAGTCTAATATTCCAAGTGCCCCATGCATTATGAATTAAACAAAAAACAAGAGCCGTAAGAACCGAAAACCGTGACCTTGATATGGACTGATCCGTGAATTTTGTGAACCATACCACCCATAACGCACGCACGCACACTCTTCCTGTCATCCTCTCGACCGTGGGCAACCGTGGCCTAATGGTTAGGGAGGTGGACTTAAGATCAGAGGGTAGCAGGTTCGAATCCACCCTTAATTCTCCCTATACCTCGAACCATGGCTGAAGTGCCCTTTAGCAAGGCACCTAACACAACATTGCTCCAGGGACTGTAACCAATACCCAATGTCCTATAATCAATCAAGACACAAAAGCCCTTTAAAAAGAAAATGTGAAAGTTACCTGGGCCGTATGCTCTGACTTTTTTAGGGTTGAGTTTGGGTTTTAACGGAGCGCCAGGTTTCAGCTTGGACTTGGGAAACTGCGACAGGTAGGTCATGACGGATTGCTCATCAACACTTCGGTCTATGATCTCCTCAGGGGCAATCACCTGAAAAAAGTGAAGATTAAAGATAAATAAATTAAAGGTGTGTGCGTGTGACTTGGTCTATGATCTCCTCAGAGACAATCACCTAGGAAAAAAGTAGAGATTCAAGATATCTTTCATTACATATCATTATAGGTCAGGGGTACTCAATTAAAAGTAGTCGAGGGCCAGTTTTTCCAAATTCCTCCCAATAAAGGGCCTACACGAGTCACGGGCCCCCCGTGATCATGGACCCAGTAAAGAGGGCCCCTCAGGTTTTGTCAACAAGAAAATGGCACATTTGATGCAATGTTCATTAAATGCAACAGCCAATAATAAATCCTCAAGTTGCTCATAACTTTGTTTGTAGTCTTAAGAGGGGCTTATCATTTCAAACAAACAAATTGGGGACTGTTTAAAAGTGTGAAAAGCGTTATCAAGCAATTTGTTTTTAAGTACCACTAGTTAGCTGCCAGCAGAGCTCCAACACAATTTTCCTTCATTTGTGTTAGCAACTAGCTACAGCTACTGCTAAACCAATTCGAAGTCTTAACACACTGTTAGCAATCAAATGTGGGCCATTACTTTCAAAAACCAGGCATAGAGAAATTTGTACATAATTTATTTACAGGCTCACACACACCTTATTTGAGACTGAACCCCATTCATCCATTCATTCATTCCATTCATTCTCGCGAAAGGGAACCAGGAAGTCCTGAAATGCTAACAAGAGACACTGGAACTCTATGGCACTTAGGAGCTCTATTCACTGGTGATGTAAACCCACTGTGAGAAGGTGAAGTCTGTATCCCTTTTCTCACCGTCTCATTTATTTTAAAAACTCACAAACGGTGAATTCATGAACAAATTTGTGTTTGAACTGTCGGTACCGCGAGCGAGCATGCACAGGGAATACTGCCCTCTGCAGCGTTGATCATGCCAATCGGCGGGAGCGTGCATAGGCTACTTGAGTGGCAGAACATCCTCTTTGAGCGGAGAAATTAGTGGGAATGTTGTTGAGCATCATATTTATTATTTGTGAAGACTATGGATGCATAGGTATACATGGATATTGTATTCGCACTGGCGATTTTTGTTTGCGATGGTCCAGGAGGTATAAAGGAACAGTCCACCCATTTTTGATTTTCACATATTTGCAGTTTTTCCAAGCATTATTCATGAACGTGCATATCAGTTTCTTCTCAGTGTTCTCAATACTTAGATTTATTGAATCATAATTATTAGCATAGCTTAGCATTATCACTGGAAGTGGATGGGGGCAATAGCATCAAGCCACAAGTGATCACAGGACGGGATTAAATAGCTGTTTTGCACTCTGGTTAATTTTAAATTCATTTTAAAGTAGTTTATAAGTACATTTGAGGAAGTTTTCTTTGCCCCCAGAGACTTGCATTGCTAAGCTTAATTTGGCTATACCGTTTAACTAGACAATGCAAACACAGACAACAATGATATTCACATTCATGAATAATGCTTGGAAATACTGCAAATATGTGAAAATCAAAAAAAGGGTGGACTGTTCCTTTAAGGACCAACTGCGGGCTGTCATGCAGCATAGGTAAAGTGAGGAATTAAATTAGTGAAAAATTATAGCCTACTGGGCCTCAGAAATGTGTGTATTTAAGCCAGTCCTTAATGTGAGCAAAGGTGATTGTGAAGGCTTTACCATTTTGCATTTAACTCCAACTGGCTGTGACTGCTGTATTTCAATTTTGTGTTCATCAAATTTGTGAATGGGGAGCAAACATTTTGTTATTTACACCAAATACATTTCCAAAGGCCAGTGAGAGTAAGAACCACAAAGCTGTCCAGGACATAGGCCCATGCACAACCCCACACATACCGGTGAATTGTCATTCGTTTTGAAAGGGTATCCGTTTTTCAATGGGTATCCTTTTTTTCCATCCAAGACCAGACCCTAAGAAGCTGTACATGTATGCAGATATTTGTGAAAATGCATTGGTTTTGTCCTCTAGTTTACACGTAAACTGAGTTTTAGAATATATATCAAAACCTTGCTTTTAAAAATATTCCATTAGGAAGATTAAACCCACCTGTCACAGTGCAGTTTTTATTTTTATCCACATGTCGTGTTAACACGTAAAAAAAAATCTGCATACGCCTCTTAAGACGCCTCCAATATGACAAATAATTTCTGGGAGTCATCTAGAAAGAAAGTCCGTTTTTAAAGACACCCATGCTTAGGTTAACAGAGTCCAAGTAATGGTAAAGTACATGCAAATGACCAGTCATCCAAGTTCTGAGGTCCAATCAAAAAGAGACATTTATTAAATGGGCTGAAAGGCGGTGTAATTGATGTAAAAAGAGGTACCCAGTCAATATCTTAGCCAACCGCCAACCACACCTGTTTTTGCACTTTGACCATGTGCTGTTCCTAACATTCCTGCAATAGGTAGTAATGCTGCCTGTTTGAGGAAGTGTAAAACTAGTTGTGAGTCAGTAGGTGTGTGTGTTTGACATCAGGGCAAGTTTGTTTTCTGTTGCTGAATGGCCCTTTCACTTTTTGAAAAATGACTCCACTTAGAAAAGGGAGAGAGACCGCCTTGAAAGCAAATAAAGTAAATACCTGAGATGTGGACTTGTGACTTGGACTCAAGTCAGTCTCGAGTCACAAATTGATGACTATTGACTCCAGACTTGACCTTGAAAGTTTTAGCTTGCAATTACTTGTGGCATGTCAAGTCTACATACAAACCCCAACTCCATAGAAGTTGGGACACAAGGCAATTTGTGAATAATAACAAAATACTGCCATTTTCAAAACATCTGATTCTTACATTAGATGGAGAACGGCACAAAGAAAACATATCAGCCATCAAAACTGACCAAAATTATTGTTTTGGGGGATATTCATGACCATGTAAACACAACACGTCTCAAAAGAGTTGGGACGGGGACGATAAAAGGCAGCAAATGTCGAGTAAGACTAGAAACAAAACAAAAAGACAACTCATTGGTCAATGTAATTAACTGTTAAGTGATGACTTTATACAAAAGACAGTGTTATTCTTATCTTGGACATGATTTCACCAGCTTAAATGGTGGGTGTATTCCTTGTCATGTTTTGCAATGATTTCCTTTCTGTAGTGCTTACAGTGTGACAAGTCTTGACCAAAAGCCTGCCATTTTATCACCTGCTGGTCCTTATGATGGAGTTAAATGGTTAAAACACAGTAGAGAATGCAATTTGTCCTTACTATATGGCAGTATTTGAAGATCTCCCTTCGAAATATAATGCATGAGTGGCTTTTCATGCTTTTTAAAACCCATTTACATATTCAGCACTGTATGCAACTCTACAGATGATGGAGAACAACTTAACCAATGCACTACTGCACCCCCATGCCATCATGGAGGCTGACTTTTCAAGTTAGCACTAACACAAGTTGGATGGTCCATTTTCACTGTTGCACAGGATGTGCAAGACTACTATTTTCAAAAAGAATTGACTTCTGCAACTTCTGCTGACTTCTGTAAGCAAATTACAGTTTCCCATGTCTTCTGGGTCTATTTCAAGTGAGCTCGGGTGCATAGGAGAATGTTAAACCCCTCTATCATTTGCACACATGAAGCATTGAGCTATTAAAGCAGCAACTTAATTTTAACATATGTTAAACTGTAGGGAAATGGAAACATTTCAGCAGTGGAAGAATTTTAACACATTCACTACCAAGTCACGTAAAAATATGTTTTTGCCTCCCATGCGTTGGCTCCCAAACCGTTTTTACTGGTTTTTTTATTGGATTCTGAATCTACACATTCTAATGCACATGATTTTCGTAATAATGTGATGAACAGAACTGACATAGATCATGAAAACACCTACAAAGTCAAAACTCCTACAAAGTCATGATCTGGATATTTCATCCTCTGCGCATTTTATTACACACAGTATTTAAGTTTTATTATAGCGAATCAAGCCACTTCCTGATCACGTCACGTCACGTCTCCATTTACTTCCTAGAGCATCAAAACATGTCCTGCTAGCTAGCCTGTTCCTAAACATATGATGGAAGGATAAGGAGTTTTGCTGTCATCAAGATACAGTGAGGAGAATAATGCCGTGTCCAGACCAAGAGCGAACTACGCTGCCTGGTAGCGTGGGTAGCAGAAGAAGTTTCGCCTTGAATACGCTGTATTCGCTCGAGACGCAGCATTGACATGTTTGATGCAGCTAATCACATAACGGCTCTGGCTTGACAGCCTGGGACATTCGGAGATATGAACGTTCCGATTGGTTGTCGCCGAACAGCGTCAGAGCGAATTCGCCTGCGATTAGATTTAGTTTAATCTTCAAAATTCGCTCTGGTAGCGCAAGAAGCTTCGCTCCTGGCGAATTCGCTTTGGTAGCGCAGGTCGCGTGCCCTCCATAGAGAAATAATGACTTCCGTCGCTTCGTTCGCTCCGTTCGCTCTTGGTCTGTACACGGCATAAGTATTTGATCCCTTGCTGATTTTGTTGGTTTGCCCACTAATAAAGACATGATCAGTCTATAATATTAATGATAAAAATGTATTCTGATATGGAGAGATAGAATATCAAAAAGAAAATCCAGAAAATAACTTTGAAGAATATATTTTAATTGATTTGTATTCCATTGAGGAAAATAAGTATTTGACCCCTCTAGTCAAAGAAGACAAAATACTTGGTGGCAAAGCCGCTGTTTTCTTGTACAGATGTCAGATGTTTCTTTCAGTTAATGACTTTGTTTGTGGATATATTAGAAGGGATTTTTGTCCACTTTCCTTTGTAGATCATCTCCAAATCATTTAAGTTGTATGACTGTAGCTTGGCAAATGGGAGCTTCTGTTCCCTTCACAGGATTATTATAGGGTTAATGTTTGGAAACTCTAGGCCACTTCATGACCTTAATGTGCTTCTGCTTGAGCTACTCCTTCGTTGCTTGGGCTGTATGTTATGGATTATTATCATATTGGGAGGCCAATCCATGACCCACCTTCAGTCTAGTGGTGGTGGGAAAGAGGTTGGCATGCAGCATTATACGTTTACATGTCTCCCTCCATCCATTTCTTGACGATGTGAAGTTGTCCTGTGTCTTGACCAGACAAACAACCTCAAAACATAATGTTACCACTTTCATGTATGATGTTGGAGAAGGTGTTGTTCTTGGGATAATAGGCAGTATTTCTCTTCCTCAAAACACATCGAGTTGTGTTAATGCCAAACAGTTTGATTTTGGTGTCATCTGATTCCAGCACCACCCAATAATATCCTAATCCAGTTTGATGTTCATTGGCAAACCTCAGGTGAGCCTGAACAGGTTCCTTCTGAAGCAGGGGTACCATACATGCGCTGCAGGATTTTAATCCGCTGTGGTATTAGGTGTTTCCAATAGATTTAGGTCCCAGCTGCCTTGATATCATTTCCTAGCTCTACCCATACACAGTTTTAGGGTGCTTTATCTCTGTTTTTCTGGTTATTGAATCCCCACAAGGTCAAATCTTGTATGGAGCCACAGACAGGCCTAAGACTGATGATTGATGATAATTTTGTATGTCCTAAAATTTGGAAGAAATGCACAAACAGTTTGCTCCTTAATATCCAGGAGCCCATTTCAGCCTTGTTGAGTTCTAAAATCTTGTCCCTGACATCCTTTGACAGCTTTTTGGTCTTTCCCATGTTGTCGAGTTTAGTTTGATTGATTGACTGATACTATGGACTGATTCTGCAGATTAAGTGCGTCTTTTGTGCAGGTTACTATTAACAGGTGTGTTCAATTCAGATAAAAATTGATTAGAAGAGCCATTTGATCTGCGGGATCAGAATTCTTAATGGTTGGCATGGGATCAAATACTTATTTCCCTCAATGAAACAGAAATCAATGAATATATATTCTTTTGAGTTAATTTCTGAATTTTATTTTTGATATTCTGTCTCTCCATATTAGAATACATTTTATCATCATTAACATTAAATACTGATCATGACTATTAGTGGGCAAACCAACAAAATCAGCAAGGGATCAAATGCTTATTCTCATCACTGTAGGTGTAAAATGGAAGGTTGTAATGAAACAGCATGCAACACAGCAGGAAGTAACCTAATTTTGGGTGAGTACTTTGGCACGTCTACTTTTATCTACAGAACGAAAACTGCCAGTCAAGTGACATTAGCTAGCTAGCATTTCAGATGATGTGGCTCTGAACAATAGCCTGACCAGGTGATTTTTGCATCGAAATAGTTTACTTGGAAGCTACTGGAGTTGTTCTTCGGGCGTGAAAATGCATTTAGACCCGCAATTTAAACTCGGAGAGTCAGAGCGCACCCGTGACAAAAAAAGGCTTTATCTAAGTTCGAATGTTGAAAAATGCTATTTTTACCTAAACCAGTGCTCGCTAATGGCTGAATAGTTGCCAATTATTCTATACAGAACCCCTCTAATTCAGTCAGGTTACTCATCTGTCTTCTTTAGACGTCCTGGTTCAAAATTGTTTCTGTAACACCTATTAAAATTCTTCCACTGCTGAAATGTTTCTATTTCCCTACAGTTTAACATATGTTAAAATGAAGTTGCTACTTTAAAAGCACAACGAGAAATAAACCGATGTAATGATTTTCCAAAAGGGTGCCCAAACTTTCTCATGGCACTGTAAGTATTCACAATAACCTGAACGCACATAGAAATCACATAGGAATCACTGGAGTTTATGACTGTTACAGCGTCACGAGCCATGGAAGTAAGAGCTGGGTTCATCCCATTGACCTCAGTGTTCCGTTTTTACACAACAATGGCGGCTCATGGAGCTTTTTACACACAGATTGCAATTGACATGGTTTCAAGGAAGTGGGCGAAGAAGAACACAAAGTGTGGTAAAGGTAAATGGAATTTATTTAAGCAATATGACACGAGTGGGAGTGAGGTTGTTCTGGGACACCCTCACGGGTGTGATTCGCCGCAGGCACGAAGCCGCAGGCCGAGTGCCGTAGGTAATTACACCCTTGAGGGTGTCCCAGAACAACCTCACGACCACAAGTGTTATATTGCTTTTATACAATAGTTCCTTTGCTAACACAATTACTTCATTGAAAGAAATGTTAAATTATTTTAATTACTTTATTTGACTGTTTATTTGCTTGTTCCTCCGCTCCGTAAAAAAAGTTCCAGTTATTGTCTTTGGTTGCTGCGCAACGCGCACCACGTTGGTTACGGTTACTTTGTATCTTTGGTCGCGGAGTGATTATTAGATGTGGAGAGTCATTCATAGAGTGTTGGAGGATACCCTCACTCCTAGTGACGTGTAGAACGCCTCTTGTCCAATCACAATTTGTGAAATAACTCGACCGGAACTAACTATTGTATAATTTATTATAACGTATATTACTTCATCTTTGTAGTTATGTAGTGTTATGTAGTGGTTCTGTGTCAGTCTCTAGCAAACAGAAAGCCACTGCCTAAAACTATTTATATGCACGTGAATCATGTCACCACTCGACTTCCTGTACCCCGGTTGTCACAATTCAGAATTCCATGGCTCTGCAGCGTCACACTAACCTGTGGTATTCCCAGCCAGTCATCTGCCAGCTGCATCGCTTCTGTAGCGTTATCCACAGGTTTGGCTGTATCCCATGTCTCCCAGTCAGGACAAAGGCCTGTCGTGAAGCGCACGCGCACACACAGACACACAGACACACAGACACACACAGACACACACAGACACACACAGACACACACACACACACACACACACACACACACACACACACACACACACACACACACAGACACACACAGACACACACACACACACACACACACACACACACACTTCAAGAGTTTTCTTGTCATGGTCAAAAAAGTCAAAAAAGTTGCTCTGAATTAAAAATAAAAAAAACATTGGCAAAAGCACATACAAGACACCACAGGACTACAGACAGGGGAAGAGTGGGGGAGAAACAGAAAGACAGAGGAGGCGTTGAGGGATGGGTGGGTCCTGAAAAAGCCATGGAGACGGCCTTGGCTGGACACCAGTAACCCCAACAACCGAAGTTCTTTCACAATACCAATATTTCGGTTTTGCTGCATAAATTAGAAAGAACGAGCATTTCACAGCCAATGTCGTTCAAGATTGACTTGACTGGGTGTTTTATGGTAATTGAAAATAGGCAAAAATAAGCGTGTTGAAATATGAAGTCCAATGGATAGAGAGCTGACATCGCTATTGGACAACTACTAGAACTGGTCACAGTTCTGATGCCCTCCGCGAGAATCTACAATGTACTGTAAATAGCCACGAAAATAAAAAGGATGCATTGAATGTGTGTCCAAACATTTGGCCTGTCCTGTATTGGGTTCCAAATTATTATGCAAATTGCATTTTTTTACAGTTTTCTGAAACAAAACAAATGACAATCTTCATAATTTGAAATCAGCCATTAGAGTACAAATCAAATATTAATAGGCCTACATACGTTTTTTTATTGAAAGAGTTTCTGAGTATGTTGATTAAGACCTGCTATGCTTCTAATTTAACAGATGACAATTTTCAGTGATTAACAACACTACATCCTCTGTGTAATAACTTGGAGCAGTGGGAAAAGTACATTTGAAGTTTTTTATTTACAAAAAAAATACCATTATCATTGGAAGGTTAATTCAAAAACATTTAATTTGTACTTTAATTTGGCCTGAAAAATATGATGACTGTCAGTGTCGTTTATATGAACTATTTGGAAAATCAATGAAAAATGTCATTTGCATAATAATTTGGAACGCGGTGTAGTTCAATTGATCTTAACAAATAGGCATGTGTGTCAGTAACATTTCAGCAGTAGTGCACGTCAGGCACAACCCCACCCCCCGCCCCCACCACCACCACCACCACCCCGCACAAAGAAACAGTCTTTGGCCCTTGTGTTTATTGTAAGCACTTCTTTACCTGGGGCACAGCTATCAACGAGGGCACCAAGGGCTTTTCCGTCATGCCAGTCCTGGCTGAAGTTGGTAATGGGCAGGTCTGGCACTTTGTTTTGGATCCAGCCCAGCAACCGCTGCTTTGGCGTCTGTTGAAGGAATTAATTTATTTAAATGAATTAATGTATTCCTCTTGATATGATATAAAGGAGACAGGACAGCACTCCTAGTTGAATGAATTAATGGTAAATGTACTGCATTTATATAGTGCTTTTCCACTCCATTCAAGCATTCAAAGCACTTAACATGTATGCCTCACATTCACCTATTCACACTCACATGCCTGGGTATCACCCTGCCACCAAGAGCAATAAAATACAATGAAAAAGTGCAATAAAGTACAAGCAACTACGAGTGCTGTCCTTGTTGAGTGTGTTATAAGTTGAGTGTGTTATAAAGCTTATTCCATTCTTCACATAAAACATGAAACAGCAAACTGAACTATGCATCAAAAGATGTAATAAATGGTCAGGGATGACACAAGAGAGCTCTAACAGCCCGTCTCCACAGAGCGAAATTCCGTTCCGCTCTCATTGACTTTGAATGAGGGCGATATCGCACTTGACGGCGCGGAGGTGAAGCGATCCCGCTGCGGGGCGCGATTTGATATTTGAGAGTTCTCTATATCACGCAAATTAAATGGTCCAATAACCAATCAGATGGGCGTATGGGTAGCAAGGACGGGAGTTACAAAAATTTTAGAAAAACATAATAATAATAATGATAATTGTATTTGTATAGCACTGTATCACACACGGCATGCAACACAAAGTCCTTAACAAATGGGAAAAAAACATCATTGTTAGAGATGGATTTAAAAGGAGAGGTAGTGAGGCGAGGCAGAAATAGCAGGAAGGCAGAGGAAGAAGAAATAGATAGAGATTGTAGAGTCATAAGGTCAACGTAGGTTAGGACCAGGATTCTTAGAGGCGTAAGGTCCATAGTGGCTGGGTCTAGCATAAGTCATAGATAGTCACACTGAATTTGGGCGCACAGATGCGGCCCCTGGTGGCATCAGGGGTGAGGAAAAACTCCCTTTCGCTTGATTCAAAGTTTGTAGGGGGAAAAAGCTCAATGAGGTCTGAGAAAAAAAAAACCTATAGCCAGGAAGAAACCTCAGGCAGAAACCAGCGGCCAACAAGGTGAGCCCCCTGCCAGAGCTGGTTGTGAACAGTAAGTGAACATGGCGGCCATTTCTGTCCCTGTGTTTCAATCCACGCACTGGTGTACTTCGGGCACTGTGTTTCAGTGCCTAGGGCGCTCACGCTGAAAATTTTGGTTGAGCCAGTGCACTGAAAGTGCCAGGATGGTACCCAAACAATGGCGGCCATGTTGACAATGACACGGAGGAAACGTGGCATTCAGTTCAGTAGAAGAGTTTGGTCAACAGTCTCCTAATTCTGTAAGTAATGTTGATGGGACACCAACTTTTTCATGCCAACCCAAGTATTGTATGTGTGATTAAATGTAAATACAAGCATGAGACGCTGTGCAATGTAAACAGTAGCCAAGTGATATTTTGGTGGGCTAATGCCATGCTCAGCCGTCACTTCCAGCAAGGGTAGAGTGCATAGTGCTCAAAGTTTTCCATGACACTATGCACTTAAGACCTCAGTGCACTGTGTGCACTGTGCACTGACTGTCAGTGCACTGACACAAGTGCGTGGATTGCGACATAGGATGTGACTTCCAACATCAAGGTTTTGCTTAATGTAAAGACCCTACATGCTTATCAATGTCATGACTACCATGGATTGATGTAAAAATGCACCACAAACTAGTTTGACACAATTAGGTTACCCCACATTGTAATTTGATCACTCAATGTTTTAAGCTAACCGGGTAAGCTAATGTTAGCATTTTACCAGAACCAGGCAGCTACAAGCTTATATTAGACTACTTATTGTACTTCTATAACGGGGCTTAAATGTTATCTAAGACCAAAACACAATCGCATTTAAGCCATGTAGGCACTGTGTTGTGTTATTGGGTGAATAATGTGTGCAAACAATCGTTTGCCGTTTGCCATCTCCCCAGGTCTGCCTGTTGTCTGCCGCGAGAGGCTGTACGAGCTGCAGGGTTTGAAAGGCGGGTGAGAAGCATAGTTGTCCCCGGGGAGTATTCTGGTGGTAGAATTGATGACCACGCCCCCAGCGCAATATTCCGCTCAATGAAAACCGCCTGGCAGTTTGCTGTGTGAGGACTAGGCATAAGGATTATTTCTGGATTGTGATATGGATCACCACCAAAATGGAATCACTTGTCCTGCTGACAGACAAACAAACCCACCTGATCAAAAACTTATCCTACTTGGCAGAGGTAATAAGAAAAAGACTCTACCTGTTTTTTAGCTTCACCGTCGTCCTCGTCCTCCCACACTGGCATTGAGATGGAGTAGTGCAGGATAAGGGTCCACACCATACCCAAGATGAGCTTCAGGTTGCCATCTACGATCGCCTTGCTATCTGTGGATAGAGAGAGTGAAAACAGGGTCATTTCATGTGAAATATTTGGGTTCCGACCAAGTCGGATTTTAATACAACTAGGTGTGCCTTTTTAGTGGCAAGGTAGAATTCCAGAGCTGCATTTGCATGAATCTGGCATTAATATTGAGGGAGAAACGGTCTATGAAAATGTTTAATTATAGGGTAGGACACTGGTCTGTGCATCATCCGATCATGCAACTATTCCATTCCATCTGGCAAAAACGAAAAAACGAAATTAAGAAGCAATATTTCCGTTTCCTGTTTTTCTGTACAAGCAAAAAATTGGGGATTTGATGTCTATTTTCGTTATTCCACCCAAAACAGTACAAATTACAAACAGGGAAAACAAAACGAAATAAGACTTATTAGCAATAATTTACAATTATAGGTTTCCTTTATTCCTTATGCTACATTAGCCTTCCGTGGTCTAGTGGAGGCGATAGTCTTGTGATGATGTCACAAGACTTAATTTGCAATTGGGATGTTGAATGGAGAAATGTCCACCAAAGTTGTTGCTGCGAAAGAAAATGTACTTGAATAAAAGTAAAATTACAAATTTTAAAAAGTAGTTTAAAAAGTACAAGTACACAAAAAAGCTACTCAATTACAGTAACGCGAGTAAAGTAATTAGTTACTTTCCACCTCTGCTAGTCAATTTGATAAGCGGTCCCACGGCCCAAGCAGCCCAATGGTGCGAAACTGAAAGTTGACTGCGGCCCTGGAGGTTTTGAGCGCGGCCCAATGGTTAAGAATCCCTGTCTCAGACAGTGCCAGCAAGTTTCGACATTTTTGAACAGCCACAGAATACTTTGTTTTAGACCTACAGACACATGTCACATGTCAGGGCTTGTTTAAAAGCTGAGAATCTTTCTAGCTTCTCCCATATCGAAGTCCACTTTAAGCAAGGGATAGTTTAGCTAAAAAATAGCGTCTTTCCCCCCTTTGTAAAAAGCGAAATGCGGTTCTTTTTCGTTCGAGTCACTCGTCATCTCTATGGGAGTCACACATTGGCTGACGACCTAGACCCCGCATACTCAATTAGCATCTATTTTTGGCTCTCGAATAATTAAAAACAAAAAGAATTTTAATTTTAAAACAAATTTTTTGGTCCGATCACGCTGTCTGCTCTTATTTTGAAATCGCGCCACAGACGCTAGAAAGATGCGTGCCGTGCCCCGCCCCCCTCAGGCAGTTTCTCCCTCTTTGCCAGTCACTGCAGGCTCTGGACAGAAGCACCTACGAGGGTGGCATTAGAAGTTGTGAGGTAGACTACAAGGTAAAGACTGTATCAGAGCATGTAAATACAATATTTACAAAGTTCTCTATGCCTCGTTTTTGAAAGTAATGGTCCACATTTGATTGCAAAACAGTGTGTTAGGACTTCAAATTGGTTTAGCAGTAGCTGTTGCTAGTTGCTAACACAAATGAAGGCAAATTGTGTTTGAGCACTGCTGGCAGCTAACTAGTGGTAGACTACTTAAAAACGAATTGCTTGATAAACTTTTCACAGTTTTAAACAGTCCCCAAATAGTTTGTTTGGAATGCTAAGACCCTCATAAGACTACAAACAAAGTTATGAGCAACTTGACAATTTATTATTGGCTGTTGCATTTAATCAACATTGCATCAAATGTGCCATTTTCTTGTTGGCAAAACCTGTGTCCTATCTATGTGCCCTCCTCTTTGTTGGGTCCATTATTGCATCTGATTCTCATTATGCATGTGAGAGCTGCATAAACAAAGTCAAAATAGGGTCATTCCATGTCAATTCACACGCCTTCCCCACGTGACCCTCTCCGATTTACCCGATATCTCACACACAGGTACCTTTTGATGTCAATTGAAAGAATACCAAGTATTAGCACCCTACGTCCAGCGGTTGCGGAGATGAAGCCCTCCAAAGTTGGGGTGCCATGCCCACTTTTCAAGCCTGTGAATTGCATAAAAAATTTACAAGCAGATTTTGACACCTCTGGTTTTAGTTTGAAGGAAGACACAGGCCTAAAAATCATCAGTCTCAATATGACCCTGTCTACCAGATGATGTACTTACAAATAGCATGCCTTGATTATTTTTGGCTATATTAAGCCTTAAAAACTGGATTTGTGAAAAGCGTGATGAAGAATCTTGCCATTTTGGGGTTCCAGATATTGGAAGCTATGTATGCTTTGGGAGTTATAATTGATTTTCCATCATATTTGGGAACTGTACAGTGTATTCCAAAAAAAGTAGGGCACTCAGACTTTTAATGATGGAATAGGAGGGACTCAAAAACAGCTTTGGGACAAAATGACCTTATGGTACCCTCTACTTCAGGCCTCAAATTAACCATGTGGGCACTTGATGACTGGAATGCCCTTTCAACCCCATGTACAGTAACACTGTATCAAACATTCAATCTTAGAAAAACTTTGCTTTTCAAGTTCTTCATATTAATCTTAGCCTTCAAAGTATATGTGTTTGTCTATGTCTTATCACAGTGTCTGTTTTGTCTGCTGCCATCTGCTGGTCAAAAAACGCAACAACAGTGTAATGTAAGAAAACAAAAAGGGCTGGAAAATCTTGCCGATTTTTTGAAAAAGTGTTATCTTCAGGCTTATTGGTTTTCTCACTAAGAAATAAATCTTTATGAATGTAGTCTGCAAATATGGGCTAACTAACAAATAATCTTATGTCATTTAAAAAAACACTTAAGGGAGGCAATGAGAGCAAGGCAGGCACCTCACCCCACAGTGCTCCAGAAAAATGCAGGCCCTGTATGAGAGAAATGTTCTCCAATCCTGTCACTGGAAACTAAATATCTACTGTGGGTGTGAGTGCGTGTGTTTTGTGCTTACAAAGGCCTTATCAATTTTTTTAATTATTTTTTTTAAATTCGTGGTTCGTGTCGCCCCGGCCCGGCCCTTTATTGGGAGGAATTTTGAAAAACTGGCCCTCGGGGACTTTTAATTGAGTACCCCTGACCTAGACAAAAAATGTAGCAAAATCAGTCCTGAAAGGTTGCGTACTGCTCGACCTGCTGAGTTCAACTGTCCTACGTAGGAGTGTGCCGGGGAGGTGATACTTCGCTGGACGCTCAGCACGACGAAGGGCTTCTGCCGAATCAGAAATTTGGACAAAAGTGCCCTGAAGTATTTTCTGGACGCTTTGGAGACTTGGAGACTCGCTGACCCTCCGTGGGATTTTGTCGAAGGAGTTAGCCACATGAGTCACCAGGGCTAAAGCCCAACCAGCATGATTAGCATGCTAGCCTGCCATTTAGCTAAAAGTTATGCCTTAGCTAGCATTGCCAACGCAGGAATTGAAAGGACTGGAGAGGAGGAACAACGCGACTGCATCGCAGGGTGCAGATTCCCCATCTCGTCTGCGTTGTATGCCTCGGATACCGGCACGCCCAGGAGGCGCTAACCGGGACTAAATATCAGCCCATGTGCACTGCCACGCTGGAAAAGCGCCTAGCTGCCCTGAAGTGCATGCTAATGGCGTCTTACTGTGAGGACACTGAGCCTACAGTGGAAAAAGAGGAAGACGACGACAGCGGTTCGGTCGCTTCATCCTCCCCTGACCCTGCCCCGCGGGAGGATGCCCAGCCCTCCGTTGAACCGGGCGTGGAGGTCACCGACGGGGAGTCAGAAGTAGAGGTGCCCGTGGAGGAACCCAGCGAGGATCCCGTGCTCGACGAGAGTCGACGGCCCACCGCGAGGGCTCACCTCTCAGTACGGACAGATTCTTCGACATCTCCGAAAGAGCTGTTGGACGGTTGAATTTGCCGTGGCCCGCACCACCGCCACTTCGTGGCAAAGGATGGCTCAACGGGCGGCATACCACGCGTCCCGGGCGGCATACCACACGTCCCACCGCAACAAGGAGGATGCTCCCCCTTTTCAGAGAGGTGGAGGAACAAGTGGCTAAGTCGTGGGACAAGCCGTGCTCGGCACACGCACTGACACCAGGATTCGCCATGCTGGACACCACCAACATAGATTAGGGATGGGATTGCATGCCTGCTCTGGAAGCACATTTTGCCCTACACTTCGCACCCCAGCCAGGACGCCTAGGGTCCGCCTTCGTTCAGCCGAGCCTTCCAGGGAAGACAGACAGGCTGACTCTCTCCCTTTGGGAAAAATGGTACCGCTCAGCCGCCCAGATGGGCCTTGCTGTCGCTGGAGGGAGGGGACTGTGGCTTCGCCACACCACCCTCCAGGAGTGGGAAAAGTCAGCAGTCATGGACATCCCGCTCTCCCTCTGAATTGTTCGGGGAATAAGCACTAGCAGCAATGGATGAGTCGTTGTGGTCGGGTGTCTACACCAAGAGGAATGTAGGAGCTCCACAAGCCCCTAGACTCAAGCTGCGGATGCAATGTATCTCACACACCCCAATCTCCTACCCCCGAAGTTTTGAGATCAAATCCCGCACCAAGCACCCAGGGTGTTTTTAGTGTACCCCATTCGCAGCGTTCAGTTATTTCCAATAACACTCGCTTACTTTCCCCTTTCTCCGAAGGGAACCTCAGCAGTTCCCCCGGTGTTTTGGACCCAGATTCAGTACCCAACACTGTTGGTGCTTTGTGTGTACTTCAGCCTACGTGTTCGGTGGAGTCTAGCGCTTCTTACCGCCACATTTTAATTCATGCTTCCCTCTCTCCCCCTCGTGTGGGCGAGTTGGTTACAATGTCTGAGGTTTCTAAGAAAACTCTAATTTTCTCAAAACGTAGGTCACCGCGTTTGGCTTCTAAACATCCTTTGCCTTCGAGCACTGCGTTTTCTATCTCTCCAACTGTGCCACCCAGTGCGTCACGAGTTTGTTTGGAGTCCCCACCAGTGCCACGCAGCGCACCGAGAGCGTGCATGGCATCGCCAAATTTTTTGCGTAATGCGCCTAGAGCACCTTCGCCAGTTGTTCCCCCTTCTTCTCCCGTCAGAGAGGAAAGGGTGGTTGTACCTCCAGTAGTGGAGCCTGAAGCTCATGGGCTTGAACAGAGAGCGCATCAATTTAGATGCATTTGGTTCGTGTTGGCACTTTATTGGGAGGAATTTGGAAAAACTGGCCCTCGGGGACTTTTAATTGAGTACCCCTGTTCTATAGGCTTGACGTGACCGCCATGCCTCTGTGACATAGGGTATTGGGCACCACTAGCCTGGGGTAATGGGGGCACCTTCCTTTCAGAGGACTGCTATGGAGGTCCTTCTCATTGGTCGGTCAGTTACGATCCGGGAGTGATTTTATGCTCCCATAGAGATGACGAGTGACTTGAACCAAAAAGAACAATAGGACTCGTATGAGTCCCTGGTTCTTTGAGTGAGATAAACAGGTAATCTCTCTACTACACCCTGCTCGACACAGCCGAAGAGAGTGCGACATTAAGAATAATGTTCTCGCCCGCGGGTATGCACAATATAGGCAGTGGGCGGGACCTGCCCTCGGCGCAAAATTTCCACCTTTCAGGAGTGATTTTACTACATTCTTTGTCTAGGTTGTCAGCCAATGAGTGACTCCCATAGAGATGACTTGTTCATCTCACTCAAAGAACCAGGGATTTATACGAGTCCTATTGTTTTGTTATGCGCTTTTTGACTCTCCGCAGGCACGTAAATATAGCAGGTTCAGAATATCAGAATGTGCAAGCTGCATAATTGAACATTACGCGATGCCACAGAGTCAAGATAGATAAAACAACAGCCTGTGTTGAGTCATGCTGCACCATGCTTCCTATATGACAAAGTTGATCTTACAAGAATAAAAGGATGCATGCTGCAGTCTCTGGAATATTTTGGAAGGCATTGGAACAATCACCAAGGAGTTTACCGTCTAGAGCACACATGCAACTGGCTGGCCCTGGCCATAACTAGCATCGCATAGTATGCTGTTATTTTTGAATTATGCCCAAGTCAGAACTATGTGAAAAAATACCAGCTTTGCGCAGTGGCACCTTGTGGAGTGACTACAGTAGTGAAGCATTGCCATTTAGGCATCCTGTTGATTGTGCCATCTACAGCCGTCTCCAAAAGAGTTGTCGCCTATCCATCTGTTTGGAATAACAGCTAATAACATGACTTTCAATTAATCACTTGGCTTCAGAAGTCACTCATATGAAAGCTACAACCCTCCTGAATGAAAATGTATGTACAAAAATAAATTTCATGCACCAAAGAAAGATTGACCCTTTAATGAACATAGACAGGGCAGATTTTCACAAGAAAAAAGTTTTGTCGCCTATCGAACATAATGTGAAAATGAGTCACTCAAAACACTTCAAATACGCATATCGGGTGTCATACCTAATCACTGAACCACTCTCACCTCTTCAAAAAAAATCTACTTTGGCCTTAGGTGTATGTTTAGGGTCATTGTAATCATGGAAAGCAACACAATGAAAAACAACGAAGATCAATGAGAGATGGTGACATATACGCTATTCGTAGAGCAATACATGTTTACCTTCATGATTGAATAAATGATAAAAGCCCTCAGACACTTGCAGCATGCATGCAGCTCCTCATAAGAGCTGTATCCCTACCATGTTTCACTTTATGCACCATTTTTCTTTTTTCATATTCTTCATCTCCAACACCATACAGTTTTGATGCTATCAGTTCTAAAATGGTTGATCTTGGGATCATGCCTTCAGAGTATGAGTCCCATTAGCCTTCATTTTTGTCAGAATTAGGCCCGACATACAGTACCCTTGGCTGGCTTTTTTGAGAGAGGACAGTGGGAGAGACTTTGGTGTTAAAGGTGAAGAATCTGGAAAAAAATACATGGTGCCTAAAGTCAAACATGGGAGGGATACAGCTCTTATGTGGAGCTGCATGCATGCTGCTGGTGTGTGACGGTTTTTATCATTGATTAAATCATGAAGTTAAAAATGTATTGCTCTACGAATAGCAAATATGTCACCATCTCTCATTGAACTCTCATTGATTTTCATTATGTTGCTTTCTATGATTACAATCAGGGTTCTAAATTAACGCACGCCAACACGCCAAATGCAGGTGAAAAATCATTTGGCTGGTAGAAAAAAATCATCCACTAGCCAAATTGGCCGGTAGCGGGCGCCCGACTTAACGTTAAACAGCTGCCCGCACAGATCTGTAGCTGCCGTCTGATGAACGTTAAAACGTCGCCTACATTACCCATGAACATTAGTCCTACCGTCATGATGTAGCCCACACCCATTGGCTGACCGTTAATCACAATAAGGCAGCCTCACATCCATTGGCTGCGTGTTTGATACCCGCGCGCTGGAACTAGTGTTGATAAAATATGTTCAATGAGCGGACTAGCGCGGATTACTTTGGTTTTGTAGGTTTTGGTCAGATGAAAAATAATGTGGCAGTGGTTAAAGCACGGTTATGTGTCGATGAATGCAAGTAATAGCAGCGTAACTGTTGTGACGGTGAAATAGTGTGTTGGTGGAGCGAAAACGGCGTGAGTGAGTTGAGGGACAGGACAACTGTCTGTCAAAACAACGATGGAGTTGTCGTTTCCTAATAACGCCCATACCATCGCAAAGACCCTGCACAAGTTTGACATGGATATACGAGTAAGTGAAAAAAAGATAACAAAAACTAGTGACGAAAGTAACAAAGTAAGCATGGTCTCCGTGGTGTTATTGGATATCTAGTTGACATAGCGTAACAGTAATTGTCATTCCAAGCGCATCGTCAGTAAAGCCAATATTAATTTGACCTGGAGGAACTTGAAGGTGTCACGCAGCAGCAGCATAAACTTGTGTGTTGTGTGCAGACATCATTCACGCACTGTGTAGGTGCGTGCGTGCGTGCGTGCGTGTCCTGTGCGTCTCCTGTCTCCTCTTTGAATAGTAGAGTAGTGTTAGGGAAGAGTGCCAAAACTGACAGGAGTACCCCACTTGACACTCTGCCCAAAATGCTAATGCTAGTAGTAGTATCTTTATTGTCCCCAATGGGGGAAATTTCTTCTAGTAAGTGGCGCATTGGACATGAGGACAGTCAATACATACAGTGAGTCCAATATGTATTTGATCCCTTGCTGATTTTTGCCGGTTTGCCCATTAATAAAGACATGATCAGTCTATAAATTTATGATAATATGTATTCAAATATGGAGAGACAGAATATCAAAAAGAAATTCCAGAGAATAACTTAAAATAATATATTTTAATTTATTTGTATTTAATTTAGGCAAATAAGTATTTGACCCCTCTAGCAAAAGAAGATAAAGTGCTTTGTGGCAAAGTCCTAGTTGTCTAGCACTGAGGTCAGATGCTTCTTTTAGTTGATGACAAGTTTGTGCATATAGTAGAAAATATTTTTGCCCATTTTTCTTTGCACATTATCTCTAAAACATTAATAGTTTGTGGCTTTAGCTTGGTAAATGGGAGGTTCAGTTCTCTCCATAGAATTACTATAGGGTTAATATTTGGAGACTGTCTAGGCCACTTCACGACTTTAATATGCTTCTTATTGAGCCACTCCTTCGTTGCTTTGACTGTATGTTGTGTATTATTGTCATGTTGGGAGATCCAAAAATGGCCCACCCTTCAGTGTAGTGGTGAAGGGAAGGACGTTTGCACTCAGGATTGCACATTACATGTCTCCCTCCATCCATTCGTTGACGATGTGAAGTTGTCCTGTGCCTTGGCCAGACAAACACCCTCAAACCATAATGATACCACTTTCATGCATGATGGTGAGGAGGGTGTTCTTGGGATCATAGACAGCAGTACTCTTTCTCAAAACACATTGAATTGTGATAATGCCAAACAGCTTGATTTTGGTTTCATCTGACTACAGCACCTCCTTATCATATCCTAAACCAGTCTGATGTCCGTTGGCAAACCTCAAGTGGGACTGCACAGGTTCCTTCTGAAGTAGAGGTACCATGTGTGCAGTACAGGATTTTAAACCTCTGTGGCATTAAGTGCTACCAGTAGTTTTCTCAGTGATTTTGGTCCCAGTAGCTTTGATTTCATTGCCTAGTTCATCCCGTACAGCTCTAGGGTGATATCTTTCTGTTCTCATGATTATCAAATCCCTACAAAAGGTCAAATCTTGTATAGAACCCCAGACAGGCTGATGGATAGTCATTTTGTATTCCTCACATTTTGGAAGAAATGCATCAACAGCTGGGTCATTAATACTCTAATGGCTTCTTGTGGCTTTTGTGGCTTTGCAGCCCATTTAATCTTTGTTCAGGTCTAAAATCGTGTCCCTGATATCATTTGACCACTCTTTGGTCTTTCCCATGCTGGTGAGGTTGGAGTATGACTGATTCACTCATACTATGGACTGATTCTGCTGATTCAATGCGTCTTTTATGCATGTTAGTATGTACAGGTGTCTTTAATTCAGATGACAAGTTGATCGGAAGTGCCCATCTGGTCTGTGGGCCCGGAACTGTAATCAGTTGTCAGGGGATCAAATACTTATTTTGCTTGATGAAATGGAAATAAATTAATATATATTCTCTTCAGTTAATTTCTGGATTTTCTTTTTGATATTCTGTCTCTCCATATTAGAATACATATTATCATAACATTTATTGACTGATCATGTCTTTGTTAGTAGGCAAACCAACAAAATCAGCAAGGGATCAAATACATATTGGACTCTCTGTAGGCCTACAAACAGATCCCTCCCCAACCCACCCCCTTAGCATTTACCCTAAGACGCACTCAAAACATGACAAAGATTGATATGGACATGGACATTGGACATAGACGGGTATTTACCCATCATCAGTCATCAACAGTCCCAGTCTATCCCATAGCATTCTTATAGCATAGGGTAAGTCCAAAATCAGCAAGGGGTAAAATTCGGGATTGCACTGAAGAAGAAAGTCTCTTGTGTACTTAATGTGCTGGATGACGGCGCCCGCGGCGTTTCCAAAGTTTACTTCACAGGTAAGAAGTACACTCAATGCCAGCACAGCAAACACGATAATCCAAGGGAAGCCATTGTTAGACAGGGACTATTGTTAATGTTTCGACGAGTTAAAACACACGTTACGTAAACATGAAGTTTACAAACAACAAAGACGCACAGTTCATGTCAAGACGGCCAGCGATAGTCTAACAGGAGATGAAACACTTCAGAGAGCGCCCATAGAAATGAACGGGGGAAATTGGCTACGCTAATATGGCGCGTGCCTGCATATATCCGACCTGTCCGGCAACAAGAGCCAATTGCTTGCTGAGCTGCACTGTCATTTATCAAATCATCTCGCCGCCTCGACGCATGCGCTTTTACGATATCTCAAACCTAATCAGTATGCCCTCAGAATATGCTTCCGCTGGTCGGTTGCTGATGACATGTGCGGTTCTGAATTAGAAGCCCATACGCGTAGCCAATATGGCCGCCGAGTGTTCTATCTCCCCTTAGCAACAGTATCTCTAGGTATGTATACATGGGCACTTCTGATCCGATTAGAATAGGGATATTTTTCTAATCCGATCAGGAATTCCCTTGTATACGGCCCGATCGGAGTAGATTTCTTTGATCGGATCAGAATTCTAATCAGACTAGAAGAGGTGGTGTAGTCCGATCAGATGGTCCATGTATACACTCCATTCCACTTGGTTGTTTGTGACGCATGAAAAGACCCCCCCCAGAAATTGTGAAAACCATCCAAATGGAATTTTCAGTACAACAAACTGAGTCATCAAGAGTTTCGTTACAAAATGACTTTTGCATTTCTTTATTGGAAATGACTGTTCAGACGTCCCATTATCTGTTTGAGAATTCTTGCCATTCAAATATTTTGAGAACATACTTTTAAAGCTACATAAAATGCATTTCGTAATGCAGTGCAATGCAATGCCCAATACAAAAATATAAATTTCCCAAAATGTATAAATGTCATTTTGTGCAACAAAGCTCTTGAAGTGTTCTACAAGTTGACAAATTCAGTTCAAGCTCTGGTCAAAAATGATTACATAATTAAGGCCTCACACATTCAAAGGAGCAGATAACACAGCCCAGTCAGAAGGAGGTGTGGTTGGGTTCACAAACGCATGACTGTAGCCCTACCTCACATTGTGTACTCTCGTCTGGAGTGATTGATTACTCTGGCACCTGTCCTTCTTATCGACATCTGAGATTCAAGATATAAGGGTCATAAAAAAGTAACACTTAAAGGAGGTGGATTCACTAATGTTGTTAAAACACTGCACCCTTTTTCGAGCTTCACATACTTGCAGTACTTCAAAGTATTAAACATGAATGTATTTTCTTCTCAATGTGTTCAGTACTTGGATTGACATTGTTATGTAGCTTAAACATGAATGTGCATTATCTTCTCAATGTGTTCAGCACTTAGATTGACATTATTAGTGTAGCTTAGCACAGTCATTGGAAGAAAATTGTACCATTACCAAAGCCTCAGTCAAGATATGAGGGTCATAAAAAAGTAAGACTACAAGAGGTGGATTCACCAACATTGTTAAAATATAGGACTGAATTGCAGTGATTACTGCTTATAATTATTTCATGGTCACACAACTGGTGTTACTGATGTGGTGTTTTCATACACATTTAACAGATCAAGGAATGACTATGTATTTAAAAAATATTTTCATTCTAAAAAAGATGATAACCTGAAACATGCCTAAGCAAAATATGCATTGTTTGTCAGGCAGGTAATGCTCAACTTCTAACAATACCGTGAAAACCAGCATGAGATTTCTATATCTAGGTGAAGGGAATTTGTGCATGTGCACTGGTTTATTTGGTCTGGGTTGTCCAGGAAACAAAACAAACAAGGCAACATACTTGTAGTAGGGCAAGGCAAAGGCAACAGCGAGGAGAAGGGGCTGGGCCGGTTACAGGTATTGTGACTCCATTCAGCCAAGAATGGATTACTGAACGGTCTACTGGGACCAGCCCCAGGGGGGGGGGGTTATTGTCTGGCCCAGGGGGCCACGGAGTCATAACCTGTCCCTGCATTTAATAAGTGGTTACAGTTATTACACACTGGCCTTGTCCAGCCCTAAGTGCAACTCTGATTCATGAGAATGAGCTCCATATTAAACTACTACAGGATGGGTCCTAAAAACATCCCCTTTGTATACCGCTTCTTTGAGACACTTACGTGAAATCAGATACTTTGAGGCCCAACTAACACAACTTTCAATTAAACTTAGTGTGCCTTTTTAGTGGCAAGGTAGAACCCCAGTGTGGTGACCCAAACATTTGACTGGTAGTGTATACATGTACTTTGCACAGATTGTACAGAGTAGATCAGTGGTTCTCAAGCTTTTTTGAAGAAATGCCCCCTTGACCTAATCATAAGCTTGCAAATGCCCCCCGGACCTCACCAAAGCCCCCACACAACAAGAAAAAGTGAAAACAGCACAGCGTAATAATACTTTTCTGCATACAGTTATTGATTATGCTACATGATTGTTATACAGCTTTAGAGAATGACGTGAGGGCTTCCATTCACTTTGAATGGGCCAATACAACCCTCTCAGCTCTCAATGCCCCCCAAGGCCTCTCCGACACCCCTAGGGGTCTATAGAGCAGCCCCCATTGAGTAAAACTAGAGTAGATCCAGAACCATTCTCTATTCAAGGTTGCTGAGCCACTTCACCATGTCTTCCCACATGCATAACTCCATCAGCTCTGCAAAGCAGAAGGGGGCCACTGAAGGGAACACATGAGTCGAACTAAACCTAAAACTATTCTCCCTGAATAATGATCATGCTTTAAGTCTGTAAGAACTATGCTATGACAGGGTTAAACACACCTAATGCAGAAAACAGTCAGTCATATCAGGTGAGATGACATGTTTTGCAATTTGGCCCATGTTCAGCGTCAGCCAGAGGAATATCATTCCTGGATGCAGCTGGTGGTTAAAAAACAGGAAACGCCTCTAGTTTCACAATGAGTAAGGACACCCCTGGGGACAGACAGGATCATTTGTGACAAAAAAGC
Organism: Engraulis encrasicolus; assembly: GCF_034702125.1. Classification (NCBI taxonomy): domain Eukaryota; kingdom Metazoa; phylum Chordata; class Actinopteri; order Clupeiformes; family Engraulidae; genus Engraulis; species Engraulis encrasicolus. Next base: position 55,041,975 of record NC_085870.1, on the reverse strand, counting down.
AGTGCAACATTGTGTCGTAAACATTCAATTGCAGCATTTTGTCGACCTGATGCAGGCATCCAAACAGCCGATCATAATTAACAACTGCACCAGAACAATTAAGAACTGCAACAGAACAATTATGCTGCTATAGAGCAACGAGTCTCTCACCCCCCCCCCCCCCCCAACTGCACTCCTCTCAGTTATGTGGCAATATGGATGTCCATAGCTGTACAACTGGTTACAACAATATGCGTGTCAATTAGCTGTACACTGCTGCTGTACAGTAATCGACACAGGTCGACTACCACTTGCCCCCGAAATGCTGTTCATCAAATATTTGCCAAGATCCTCTATTTAGTACTCACTCCAGGAAAAGACGAGAGACATGCAATTGCAATCAGAAACACACAACTACGCATTCACAAGAGATTTAAATTATCACTGTACGAAACGCAGTAGGTAGGCTAACATTACTGGTATGGCGCATTCGTACGAGACCAAGAACTCAAACATTATCTGTAATTATTCTGAATTATCTGTGCTCCATAGGTAATATTAATTCAGTGTGAATCGGGCTTTAGACCAATAGCCCTGTAACTTGTGATATGACCACAGGCAATGGTTTTAAGTAGGCCTACCAAATTCCATTTTACATTGGAGACAAAGTGTGAGCTGTTGGGTACCATATTGGCCCAAATGTAAGACGACATTTTTTATCTAAAAGTAGATTTTTGAAAAGGGAGCTCGCTATCTGGCAGTACCAGTTAAAATCAAAGAAAGTAGATTGGAAAAGAACAATTACTGGCTGGAAAATGCATTGGCCACAGTGTAGTAGGGAGGCGTAGCCTGAGGACACCTTTAAACTTGCCTGATTATCATAGACTTGCAATGGCGATTCTATTTAGAAGTAACGCCGCCGAAGGTGCTGCATCACTAGGAGGGCGCAGCCTGTCAGCGCTGTTTGCCGTCATCAACCACAAGCATTCAATAATGATGGGCACAAGAGTGGTACCTGTCTAGTTAGCCTGCAAGAGTGTGCAAAGAGGGGCATGGAAACTATAATGTGAAATGTGTTCTACTTACTGTAACTTGCATATACAACAACAGCACTTTGACATTTAGATTAATTATGAAAAGCAAAAAGTTTGGTCTTAAACAAACCTTTTCCCAAAAAAATGAACTGGCAAAAAGTGAAGAATTATATTTTAGCAGGATCAAACAAGAAGTACTGAAATATTTTGTCTAGTAACAGTTCACCATTCAAGTTGATCCACAAATGTGAGATAAGATAACAGATCATTTTAAAAACGAACACTCTCTCTCTCTCGCATGTGCACACACCCAGGCAATAATGTGGGGGAAAAACAGTAAGTCACTATTCCTCTCTTGCCTCAACCTTTCTCTGATTTCAGTTGCCGGATCAGATTTACAGGTTGTTAGGCCATTTTTCTTAAAAGGGGAACTTTGCTATTTTGAACATTAAGGCCATTTTCTGAGTTGTCTGCAATGTTTTAGAGTCCTCTTCACCGTTTTTTTTTTTTCATGTTTGCTGCAGTCTCTGATTTGGCTAATTTGGATTTTATCTCAAGCAGCTTTAGAATGACGGTCTATGAGCATGTGCAACTATGTTCTTAAAAGCCACCTTAAACATTTGTTTTATATTACATTATACTGTATTACAGATACAAAACTGCACTCAACAATTCTGCAATTTTTTCACTTTTGGCCAGTCAGTGATGGGGGGCCCTAGGCTGCCGCCATATCTAGCCTGTGCGTTAATCCGGTCCTGGTGATGTTAGTTACCTTCGCCAGAAGGTTATGTTTTGACCGCTGTGTATTTATTTATTTATTTATTTATTTGTGAATATGTTTGTTTGTTGTTTGTTTGTACTTCGTATAACTCAGTCAGAACTAAGCCGATTTTTATGAAATTTGGTGGGATGATTGGTCATGACCCAAGGAACAATCGATTAGTTTTTGGGAGTGATTGGGTCAAAGGTCAAGGTCAAAATGTTTGTTTGTACTTCGTATAACTCAGACAGAACTGAGCCGATTTTTATGAAATTTAGTGGGATGATTGGTCATGACCCAAGGAACAATCGATTAGTTTTTGGGAGTGATTGGGTCAAAGGTCAAAGGTCAAGGTCACGAAAAGGTCAAAAACGTAAATTGAGCCGATTTTTATGAAATTTAGTGTGATGATTGGTCATGACCCAAGGAACAATCGATTACTTTTTGGGAGTGATTGGGTCAAAGGTCAAGGTCAAGGTCACGAAAAGGTCAAAAACGTAAATTGAGCCGATTTTTATGAAAATTACTGGGATGATTGGTCATGACCCAAGGAACAATCGATTACTTTTTGGGAGTGATTGGGTCAAAAGTCAAGGTCAAGGTCACAAAAAGGTCAAAAACGTTTCTCTTTGCCAAGCACTATATGCCAGAACAACGAGTGCATGCTGAATTGAATAAGTGGTCAAGACTGGGCCAAAAATGTAATATTACGATATTCCGGTCCGATTTCAATGAAACTAACACCAACATTTGGAGAATGTTATGCCCCACACTCTGAAGATGGCCAGAAAAAAATAAGTGGTGTAGGCGAAGGTTTGCGCTCTACCGAGTGCCCATTCTAGTTTTGTCACTGTGACTGTTGTAAAAAAAATATCTTGATGAAAGTGAAATTGTAAGAAGGCTTGTGGACATGATGACATATCTTGGAGAGTTTCAAAGTCCTGTGTACAACTTGCTCCCATTTTCCCTTTAATCCTCAACACATAACCAAGAGGCTTTAAGCAGTCTGTTATCACCCCTGAGCCCAAAGTCCATCGTGTCTGAATGACAGCTGCCCAGTCGCCCTGAAGTGCTTTGAAAGATCATATGTTATTCACTGCCCAGCTCATGTGACCAATTACATTTTGAGTCCAGAGCTGCAGAGAGGGAGAGTATTCCCCTCTGAATAAATAATTAAAAACCGTAAAAAAAAACACCAACATTTAATCACATGTTCCGCTTTTGTCATTTCCAACAACTCTACAAAATTTCATCAAAATCCATTCATAACTTTTTTGAGTTACCCTGCTGGCAGACAGAAAAACAAACAGACAGACAGACAAACAAACCAACGCGACCGAAAACATAACCTCCTTGGTGGAGGCAATGATGCTCCTCATCAAAAATCCTTGCATGTGATAGGGTGAACAACCATCCTCATCTGATCTAGGGGATTGTTCCTCTCACACCAGTTGATGAGTTGGTGTACCTCCTCCATGTATGCCAAGTCGCCATTGTCTATGACGAGGCCCACCACTGTGGTGTCATCAGCGAATTTGATGATGTGAATCTGGCACAGTAGTCATAGGTCATCTGTGTGTACTGGTAAAGCAATCTTTATATTTGAGCAGCAGCATTAGCTCACAGCTGAAAATAGTGAAACTTTTTGGTTCCTACTGTATGCTAGGGAGTTATGACACAGCCGGTCTACAAACTCTGATTATGGTTGGAATTGGTATTATGCTCAGTGATGTACCATGTTATGACTTTGTTGGATTATTTATGAGTGAGAGACATGACGCCTTGGTTTTTCGTAACATTGGTTAAAAACCCTCAAAACTGTTATTTTTCCTCTTAAAAACAAATGTCAATAAAGAAGATGTGGTACATTATGTTTCATATTAGTCTTAGATGAGAAGAAACATTCTTGTTAAGATTTATGTAAAGGTTTATATGTCAAATATCCTGCGGTGTGACTGTAACATTAATGAAACCTGGAATATAATATATATATAAATTAACCAACAACATTTTGAATAATGTATGAAGCATTTGGTATGATTGCATAAATATTTACTTTATATTAAGATATGTGAAAAAAACTCAAGACAGTAATATTAACTACAAGTTCAATTTCGTAACACAAATTGCGTCCTGTGGGGTGACATGTATGTTTGTGTTTGTGAACGGGTAGCTGCAAGGCCAACTACAAGGGTCTTAAAGACTGGCTCCTATCCAGTCAGTACCTCAGTTATTGGACAGTGCTGTGGAAGCTTAAGGTGACTATTAACCTCTTAATATGTCTTCATATTGCGATGTTTCTGTCACGCAATGCTTAGGTTCATTGTCTGGTGTCCTGTGGTGTGACTGCTCTTATAGAAGGAAAAAACAAATTTTATAAATAAAAACACATATTAAGATTAAACACAATATCATTATCAAGTTAGCATGAGCTCAGATGTCATTCATGTCTACAAAAGGATTAAAATGGCCATAATGCAGTGAATTTCCTGTGATGCGACTTCATTTTCCTGCGGTGTGACATGCCTATGCAATGTGTTGATGCAGGACACATTTTCCCAAAAATGTCAAAAAATTTGGCGAAATTCCACAGACCACTAAGTGCTTTATTTTTTTTCAATTTTTTCCATCAATTTTTTTCAGGAATTGGAAAAACTTTTTTTTGGCGTTACACCCTTAAACGTCAACCACCCTTATCCATTCATTGAAAGTAGAGCTGCACAATATTAGAAAAATATGCGATACATGATAACATGACTGTACACCGCGATATCGATATTACTCGCAATATTTAATATATACATATTTCCCCTCTCTATTCGCCATTCTACACTTTATCATGTTCGAAACAACTGAGAGCAATGTTTTATTTCCAATATTATTTTTATTAAGGGAAAACATGGCTAATATACAGCATCAAATTAAAATGTCAACCTGTTCAATACCTTTTTTTAACCTTTTCATCAAATGTGCTGTTATTAAAAATTAAAAAGTAGGGTTTAAAAAGTAAGATTTAACCAACTTCTGCGATACGTGTATTGCAAGCCGTGATATCGCGATATCGATACATATTCGATATATTGTGCAGCCCTAATTGAAAGGCAGTGGAGTTAGTGCTTGCTACCACAAGTCTCTGGGGATTCCCTGTTGGCGAGAGCAGGTTACATTAGCCTACAACTTACTGGGGCAACATAGAATTCCGCTGCTGCTGAGAAAATAGCGCCCCCCCATCATGCAACATTTCATTCCATACAAGATTAGTTTCATTTCAATCGTTATTCTATCAACATAGATACTTACATCAACAAAATATTATGGTGCAGCCCATGTGAGAATTAATTCCTCACGCTCTTTTCCTTACATTATTTTAGAGCGTCTGTGCGAGCAGAACCCATCATAGCTATAATATCATAATCGATGTATAGACGTGTGTGCAATACCAAAAGTAAATTGTGAGAATTGACAGTGATGGTCAGATGAACATTTTCCCTGCAGAATGTTTATGGCTTATAGCAAGTCGTGAGGTATGACAAAAGGCCTACCTTGAAGGAAATGGGAGGTAGTAAGAAAGACTGACCGACTTCCCTTGGCACACATCCACTCTCTGCCTTATACATTCCTCACAACCTGAAACCAAATGTTACCAGCAGTACTATTGTTGTTGTGAGGCGATGTCATGACAACATAGAAAATGTTTGGTCCAGTAAGGTAGATCAGCTGCTTAAAGCACCTTCATTGGACTGCAATACTACTCATCATGACTACAAATACTACTTCTATACTACTGATCCTAATCTACTCTGACTACTACATGTTTTTTTAGACTTGATTTTGTGTACTGTTGTAATTTTAAATATGTCCAAGAGTTTGTTGTAGGGCTCCTAAACACAACACAAATTCCCTTAATAAAGGTTCATTCATTCATTCATTCATTCATTCATTCATTCATTCATTCATTCATTCATTCATTCATTCATTCATAAAACTGGTGATGGTCTTCATTCATTCACTCCAGTGTCCATAAAGATATTATATACATATTCATTTCGGATCCACTTTGAAGAGGTCCTAACAAAAAAAAGCAACAACCAAAAAGCTACTCTTTAAACATTATAGACTGTAACTTAAGCCTGTAGCTGCAAGTTGTCTGGAAAGGAGTGATAAATGTGTGAAGTTAGACTGATACCAAAACAGGAAAACTGCCTGAGGGCCAGAGAGTTTCAGATACCAAGACGTTAACATAAGCCAACAATGGCTGCAGTACATGCAGGTAATATCCTGATTTGAAAGATAATAGTGGCAATATTCCATGCATGCAAGTGTGCTAAATGTGATAGTAGTAGAGGAATGTCCACTACATTACATTGCATTTGGCAGATTCTTTTTAACCAAAGTGACGAGTGGTTATTTGCGCTACTGTTGCCTTTGTTTCAGATCAAACCAGTCTGGCCATTCTCTTCTGATCTCTGGCATCAACAAGGCACAGAACTGAAGCTCACTGGATATTTTCTATTTTTTGGACCATTCTCTGTAAACCCTAGAGATGGTTATGCGTAAATATCCCAGTAGATCAGCAATTTCCAATCCCAATCCCACCTGGCAACAACAACCATGCCAAGTTAAAAGCCACTGAAAACACCTTAATTCCCTATTCTGATGCTCAGTTTGAACTGCATCAGATCGGCTAAGTCTACATGCCTAAATGCATGGTGACGACAACAACAACGACGACAGCGACAACAACAACGACAACAACAACAACAACATTTGTATAGCACAATTCATATAGGACATGCAGCTTAGTGTGTTTAAAAATTGAAAAAAATGATAATAAAATAGCTGATAAATTTAAAAAGTTTTTTAAAAAAGTTAAAAAAAAAAAAAAAAAAGTTGGCACCGGGACTGGGGCAGCTAAAGTCATGAAAGAGAAGTCTTTACTTGCTTCTTGAAGGTTGAAAGAGATTTGCCTTGTCTTGTATCTTCCAGCTTGAATCTAAAGCCTTTCCTGCGTTGGGACATATCATGACTACATGGGCCCATGGGCTAGACAACAAGAAAGTCCTCCCCTTGATGTTGCTCATCACAACTCTGCATTCAACACCGTCACCCCCCAACATCTGGGGCCTATACTACAAAGCTGGTTCAGGATAAGTTAAGGTTAAGTTATGAGGTAAATCATCTAATGCCAGAGCTTTTTTTTAAGAAAATGAGGAGTCCAGGCTCCAAGGTTGTGTGCCATCCCCCTGCTGTTCACACTGATGACCATGATTGCTGTGCGATGTCAATCTCTTATTTATATGTTTATATGTTAGGTTTAAACTGCACATTGGAGACTGGTCAAACACAATCTCAAGCGTCTGTGTTAACCCTGTTTCAGAGATATTTGACAATAAAGTACACTTGATTTGACTCACATACAAAACAAAAAGATCTAGGGTTTTAGATACAACGTTAGAGACCTTAAGCTTATATTGTTGGGGGTTTGGGGCTTTGTCCCTGAGAAAATGACAGTTGTTAAAAGTGTGATGTTTCCAAGCACAATATGAGAATGGAAATATAGAGGCTTGGGTATTCAGGACTCTCTTGGGCTCCTGGACCCGGGCCCAGTAGGCCCGTGCAGTAATCCATCCCTGTTCCTGCGTTGCGTTGGGTTGTGTGTGTGGTGTGCATGTGTGTGTGTGTGTGTTGCTCCATGTGAGACTTTTCCTGTGGCCACAAATAAAAACACCAAGGGTGCAGGTCAAACGACTTCCTCTCATACTTTCATTGTGCTACCGTCATCTTGGGGTTACCCCGCCTCCTGTGAGAAAACAATACAATAGGTTCCTACTGTCAACCAGTGCAGAGAAAATGTTGTTGTTTACTTGGGTTTTTTGGGTTTTTTTTTTTTTTGGGGGGGGGGGGGGGTGCCATTTAGCATGTCGATTTCAAATAATAGAGGTGGGGGCTGTTTTAAAGGTGGCTGCCTTCAATATTGGCCTAAAGTGCAGGGGGAAATCCTGGTTTGTGTTCATAGTACGGCCCTCGGAGGACTTTTACAGCCCTCGGATGAATTTGAAGTGGCCCCTCGAATGAAAAAGGTTCCCCACCCCTGTTTTAGACGGTCCACCACAACTGGAGGTTGAAAGAAGAAAATGTCATTCCATGCCAATTCAACTAAAGCCCAGCTGAAAAAAAATCTGAATTAAAACCACCTTTAGATCAGAGGCTTGCAGGTTCGAACCCCAACTTTCCACTTCCTACCTCACTCCGTGGCTGAAGTGCCCTTGAGCAAGTCACCTAACGCCACACTGCCTCCGGGACTGTAACCAATACCCTGTAAATAACTAAGTCGCTTTAGATAAAACCGTCAGCTAAGTGTAATGCAATGCAACGTCAGCTAAGTGTAGTGCAATACTGGTTCTAACCATGATGGAATTCACTCTATGGTATTTTCTTTGTGAAGGAGCTTCTACTTTTATCAAGAGCAAAAAAAGTCTAAACACTATTGGAGTGCAAACACCCTGTGTAGGCCAGTGAGCTGCTCTTGAAGGCCTCACCCTCATGCTGCCTTACAAACAATACGCAATACATTATTTTGCAAACTTGATAAATTACTTTTCCAATATTTAGAACAGGTCAATGTAATAATATTAGTCAATGGACATTTAGATAGCATTTGTACTTCATTTTCATTTTAATTATCAATTTCTTTAATTAACCTTGCAAGTTTCTCTTCAACTAACCTGATTATTCCCATAAGAAATGGTGGGATAAGAAAATGGTGAATAAAATGAACGGCAAATCTTAAGTTACTTGCACTTTCATAACATTACAGAGCAGAGACCTATAACAAGTAGTAAATCAAGATCACAAGATCAAAATCAAGATCATGTCTGAAAGCAATAGCCTACCAGTAGCAATAGGATTTGTATAAAACTAATATATATAGGCCTACATACTTATATATTGAATAAAGTATTATAGAAAGTACAACTATGAGCAAAGGCAGATGAAGATAAAGCCGTTTTTAGTTTCATGTTAAATCACGCTACTGTTGGGGTAGTTCTAAATTTTAGTAGTAGGCTAGCCAATGACCTAGGTGGAGTGGTGATCTCTTTTTTTGTTTCGATTAGAATTCTAGCAGCAGCATTTTGGATTTGTTGCACCTGTCTGATAATAAGGAATGGTTCTCAAAAGTGCACAGTGGGGTAGGCCTATGTAGGCTACCATGAGCTCTCTTCTTTGGTGATGGTATGGGCTGTTGTGCTTCTGTCATTATCGGGCTATTACAACACAACCTTTTATGTAGGCCTAGGCTAAGGCACACTTAAAAAAAAAAAATTAAAAAAAAAAACACTGGCAAAAAACAAAGAAGTTACAGGTAAAGTTTTGTTTGGCCTTTGCACCTGCTGTTGCCATGTTGGCTACCGCTCTCCTCATAGGCCTACAAATTGATCTAATAACTTTCCCCGTCTTGAACAGCCATAGGTCAGTCGTGGGAACTTCTACGCCTAATAGAGAAATATGCCTAGATCGAGGCTAATTCGTGGTGGTCACATTCTATAAAACTGTTTGGACTCATCCTCATTTGTGAAACAGTGTATCCATGCGTAACGCCTGCCTAGATCTGGCACACGGGTGTGTCCTTCAGTGCTCCCACTCCTTTTCAGTTAATTCAAAACATGGCAACCTGGTAACTCCACCACGCAGGTGGCATTCATTCAACTGAAAAGAAGTCGCACACAATGACTTTTTAAAACTTGAACATTAAAACTTAAAGAAACGACAGTGAGTGAGTAGGCTAGGGCTATTGAATGGCAAGAGGAAGCGAGACAAAGCTGCAGTAATTGGTAACATGATAGAATTTGAACCTAACAAATAAGAGAAAAACTTTTACTCACCTATCGAAACCAGGCGAATATTCTCACGGTCCAAAAACTCGAGCGCGACGGACACGTTTTCCAGCTTCATTTGTCTGAAGGTTGGACGGGGATGGTATTTCCGATACATCCTCTTCTGACTGAGAACTTCCAGCAGGGCGATGAGTCTCAGGCCGTCGCTCAGGTCGATCTGGAGGTCTGCTATCCGCTTGTTAACGCACTTCAGGTGCTCGTTACACCACCGCGTAAAGGTGTTTTGCTGGATCTTTTTCCATGGCGCGTCCTCAGCCAGATCTTTCTCCGTAGCAGGCATTTCTTAAAATAAAGCCCTCTCCGTTTTCACTTTTGACTATTTACTAGGCGACACTGAATGCGTTCAGTCTCACAGTCTGAACTAGTGAATGTTTGACTTCTGGGATCCCAGTCTCTGGAATTATTTGCTTGCTCAACATTACCGCGCCTGCGCATTATGGGCTGTGAAGAGGAGAAAAGTGGAACACGCCTCTACCTAAATGTTGCTCAGCCGGCCTCATAGATCTCTCCCATTGGATGAGAAACTCGGTCTCGGTGCATTCAGACACTTGGTGGTGGTGGTGTGTGTGTGTGCGTGCGTGCGTGTGTGTGTGTGTGGGATAGACCTTGGCTACACTGTAGCCTATCTCTTCTCACTAACATGCTAAAATGTAAAACGGGGCTGGCAGATCTAAAACTCCAAACCTGTAAAACCACACCTGGAAGAGACATAACAATTGGACAGAAACAGAAACCACACAAAAAAGCTTGTTATACACTGCTCCGAAAATAAAGGAAAATGTTGAGCAGTCTGTCATGTTCGACATTCATGGTGAGTCCATTGTGTCTACTGTTGTGCATAGTTAAAGGCAATAACCAAAACAAGCCCCCCCCCCCCAAAAAAGTAATTCTGCAGTTGGTGACCACAGCCCTTTTGCCTTTTTTTCACAATTTCTGGCTGTTTTTTTGTCACTTGTATCTTGTCAGTGTCCCACCCTTGCAGACACCATGAGGCGGTGTCCATCACCCACGGAAGCTGCTCAACTAGTGCCAGGGTTGCCAGATGAGGCTGATGATTTCCAGCCCAAAAAATGCTCAAACCCCGCCTAGAAGCACAAAATCCCGCCCAATTCTATTGATGTCTATGGCAAAAATTGGGCGGGTTTTTCTGCTAAATGCCATTTTTACCCGCACACGGCCATCCTAAGCAGCCCAATTGGGCGGGAAACAGCCCAATCTGGCAACACTGACTAGTGCCACTAAGATCAATGCCACGTCAATGTGCACTGTGGCAAGGTAGCAGGTAGCTACTATGTCCCCCAGCACATTGTACAGAGCATGGAGGAGATGCCAGGAGACATGCCAGTAGGCTACACCAGGAGGGAGATAGCCATCCCTCTGCTGGGTCGTAAACCCTCCTATGGCCTCCTCCACGTAACCTGCATGGTGTAGTGGCATGTCTCCTGGTATCTCATCTATTCTATGGACACAGTGCTGGGGCACACAGCAAACCTTCTCGCCACAGTGCACATTGATGTGCCATCTTGAATGGCACCTACAGGGGTATAGAATTGCATTATGTGACTAAAAAATAACAGCCAGACAGGATGACAAAAGAGAAATGGTCTGTGGACACCACTGGCAGAATAACTGAATAACATTTTTGGTTATTACCTTTAATATCTACCCATTGGTTGTTAAATTTGCACAATAGTAGGCAAAGTGGATTCACAATGGGTGTTGTTTCCTAACTGTAGAAGCTGATATCACAGATGTTATGATTAACTTGGGAATTGTATTGCATTGTTTTTGTGTACCTTTTATTTTTTTGAGTAGTACATACATACTACAATTCACACAAACCAGCAACCCTACAATTCATTGTTTTAACAATCTTGATTTAGCATGACAACTCCCCAACAGCACACTCAAACACACACTTCACTTTTCGCTGCGATTGCTCCAACAATGTAATCATGACATGACTCACATGGTTCAGTTGGGTGGACCACCATTACCTCATACCTCCAACACCAACTTGTGTGTACACACGTCTCATAGTAAGAATGTGCTATGTCTTTCTGCCTTGTAATTTTGTAGTCAGCTGGTAAACCGCAGAAACAAAAAAATACCACTGCATTCTTTATGAGTTCTCTGCTTATAGGCCTACTCAGTATCCACTGTTGAATCTATTTTAATGAACCTCATTCAGTTGTACATGAAAATATGAAAACATATTAGCATAAGCATAAGCAAACTTGTTGGAGTGGTGACATCCTCTTTAACCTTTTTTGTAAATTAATGCTGGAAATAGTGGTTCCAATTCCAATTGCTTAACATTAAAGTATGAAGTATGTAATGTTTTGGTGACACATCTTCCGCCTGTATCGTCATCAAGATTTGAACATCTTGCTTACTGCCACCCCCACTATCCTGAGACTTCAGTGTGTGTACTCTAAGTGGTGTTGTGAGGGTCTGGAACCAATCGATTCTTTTGAATGACTCCAAGACGTGAACGGTGTGAACCGAATCAAAGCTGGGACCCAGTCGTTTTCGTTTTTCTCTGTTCGTTTTGAGCATGTGATCTTGTGGGGATGGGGGGGGGCAAAAGTGCATTAGGGAATGGCAAAAGTGGTCCTTAGAAGGAGGAGGACAATCAATTGTTGTTTGGACAAAGTGACCTAGAGGTCAAGTAAAAAATGCTTTCCTCTTAACACTGAATACATCATTAAAAACGTTTTAAATGCCTCTTTGAAAGGAACGTGCCACTATGTCGAAGAGCCATAAATCCCATCTCTACTCGCATCTGGAGCACAGAAACAGCTGTGTGTGCAGACACACCCCAAGCAACTGAATTGAAAATATAACACCCCAAGGCAGTGATTCTCAAACTGGGTTCGGTACCCATAAGGGGGTCACAAAGAGAAGGGACTGTTTTGCATAAAACCTTGAATATATGTTTTTATATAGCCATTCCATAAATTGGTTAGTAAACGGTAGGCCCCTATTCATTTGTACATTAGTAAATGTAGCTATCTAGTTTTCCTGTAAATTTCACATTAAAATTCAGCAAAATTAAGGGACAAAACATTTCTGGAACACCCTAAGGAAAAGTCAACACTTGTAGCACCCATTTAATAATGTCAGGATCAAAAACCCCTCCAGTTGCAGCTTATGGTCAGTATACAAAGGATCACTAAAGATCTAACCAGCAATGTTTCTTTGCCTTCCAGAATGCCTTCACCTTCCAGAACGACTAGTATGTATGCCATGGATCACAGTTGTCATTAACTCAATCTGATAAATGTTTCCATGATGTCTTAACACTCACACTCACCAAGTGGCACAATGTAAAAAAAGTGCAGTACATTACATTACATTTGGCATACATTTTTTTTTACCACAGCGGCATACAATCGAGGACATAATCCTAGCCAACATAGGGTGACCAGACGTCCCGGTTTAACCGGGACAGTTCCGGTTTGGAGTTGTGTGTCCCAGGTCCCGAGCAAACTCTGTCGGGACACAAATATGTCCCGGTTTTGGCCACCCACTACATTGCGCTACATGTCTATCAGGGTAAATATATGTAAAAGATTACATGTTTACCTGCCACAATTAATGACAGCCAGCTCTTGTATAGAAAGTCAGACTCCTTCAGACCCACCCACCAAATAGTCCTTTCTAAGTCACGCGCAAAGTGTCCTGGTTTCAGACTACAAAAATCTGGTCACCCTAAGCCAACAACACTAGCAGATACAAAGTGAGTAGGAAATATACAGAGCAGCAAGTGCCTATGCTAAGTAGGGTTAGTGTTTTTTTATGTAGGCCTACATTAGCACAGGGTTAAGTACAGTACACATACACACTACACATCATGCCATGGAGTCAGTGGCAGAACAATTGCAAACAGGGCCCCAGGGCAAGACACTGATATGGCCCCCCATGAGACCGGCAAAGGTCATAATAGGGCCCCCACCACTAATAGGGCCGGGCCCTGGGCCAGTTGCCCTACTTGCTCCCCCTATAGCTCCGCCCCTGCATGGAGTCCACCCAGGGGCAGGGGGAGCTCTAACTATTAGTGCAAGACAGTCACTTAAGAGAAGAGTCTTTACTTGCTTCTTGAGAGTTGAGAGAGATGTGCCTAGGATTGCCATATGAGTGATTTGTTTATTGTTTTTATGTATATTTTCATTTTGTTTTTGACTGCTTTACTTTATTATTCTATTGTATATTATTTAATTTCAATGCCAGGGACTACAGATGAAAACTAAGGCTAAATCTGGTGCAGTGCATGGAATGGAAACAATTATGTTTTATTTGTACATGGTCCTAATAAACTTGACTGATTGATTGATTGATGTGAATCTCTTCCGACCTTCTGCACTGTGGTAGGTTTGCAATGGGTAAGATACAAGTAAAGGCCTACTGTGTGGGCCCTATTAGGCAGTGGTTTTCAAAGTGAGGGCCAGGAAGCCCTTGGGGGCCGCGAAGGAGTGCAAGTGGGTCCGTGTCAAGTTGAAAAAAGTGTAGCAAAACAAAATAAATAATTGAATGTCAAATAAGCTAAACAATATTCCAATTTGTTAGGCACAATAATCTATTGCATCTCTGAACTATTATTGTTGTTATGTTATATATCCGAATAGTGTCCTCACACATGAACATAGGGTTGCAAGGATGAAGGAAAACATTACTGTATGCCTATAAGGGCACACTTAACAAAATGGTCAAATTGTGCACTTCTTGATAAAAGAATGAAACTGTCAAACTGCTCATTGATCTAATCAGCCAGTCACATGGTGGCAACTCATCTGGTGCAGTTCAAAACCAGCATCAGAATGGGGAAGAAGGGTGAACATTGTTGCGGGTGCCAGACGGGCTAATCTGAGTATTTCAGAAACTCTTTATCTACAAGGACAGTGGTTCTCAAGCTTTGTTGAATAATGGCCCCTGGACCTCATCATAAGCCTGCCAACACTAACCTCGCGCACCATCCTACGTACTTCCGCCAAGAGACTTGGCTCCGCACTACGTCTGGTACCTGTTTTCTGTGGAGCGATGTTGAGCGGTAGGATTTGACTGGTGTTCTGATAAAAGGTCCTACATTGTAATTTTATCCCACGGTAGGATATTCTGTCAGACATGTCAGTTAAACGGTCCTACATCACCAAAGATAGACGTCAGACATGTTTGTTCAACAACTTATCCTGATTTTTCCGAAAATTTCCTTCCTGCTTCCTGCAAACCATATCAGATCAAACAACCTCCAGACCATGAATACGAAATGAAATGGTAGTATTATGGGATGATCAGGACCAGGCTATTCCAACACCCCCTTAGTAACAGCATTAAAAAATAAAATGGACTAATGGCCCCCTATGGCAACTAAGCACTGCCCACTCTCAGCTGTATCCTTCTCAATGCTCCCCTAGGCCTCCCCAACGCCACCTGGGGGCTTGTAAAGCACCTGCTGAGCGACACCATACTATGATATTCACACACAACAATCTCTAAGGTTTACAGAATATGGCCAGAAAAAGAGAAAATATGCAATGAACTCCAGTTCTGTGGCCGGCAATGCCTAGTTGATGCCAGAGGTCAGAGGCGACTAGCCAGACTGGCTCATGCGGATGGAAAAAACAGCAGTAACTCATATAGCCAGGTATGCAAAAAACAGAGAAGAGAAGAGCATCTCTGAATGTACAGCACTTCAAATCTTGACGGATGCGCTACAGCAGCTAAAGACCACACTGGAAAAACATTGCCTGGCCTATACTGTAGTCTTAATTTCTGCACCTACACAATCTTTGAGCATGAAAACATAGATTCATTCCACCTTGTATCAATAGTTCAGGCTGTTGGTGTGGTCATGTGGGGGAACATTTTCCCTTAGTGGTCCCTTAGTACCAATTGGGCATCACTGCGACGCCCAGAGGCAAGTGTCAGGAATTCGGTTGGTAACATGATTCCCATAGACTCAAATTCTTGGCAGCAGCTTTATTTTTGAATGAAGGAATATAAATCGAATTAATTTAAATGAATTAATTCACCTTTAATGCACTTTCTGTGCTCTACGCTGAACTACTTTGTTACCATTTCAATGTCTGTGTGTCAAAGTCTCCATTAGTCGCCATCTCTGTGTAAAAGTGGAACACAGAGGTCAATGGGATTAGCCCAAGTCTTACTTCCATGGCTCTGGTACCAACTGATCATAGTTACAACATCACAGCCAACTTGAGTATTGTTGCAGGAAGTTAAGGCAGTCCAACCCAGTACTAGCAAGGTATACCTAATAAAGTGGTCGGTGAGTACAGACCACAGCATTGTTAACAGAACAGGTGAAGGTTGTTAGTTCTTTTACTTCAAAAGCCAAAGTTCAAAAAGCATACAAGAATTTCATGTCGCGAATGGTCTTTCATGTGCAAGTGAGAAACACATTTTTCTAAAAATTGAAGAAAAAATATATATTTCTACTGTTCAGGCAACAAGATAGTTTAATGTTGAGACTTCTTTCTTTTTTATTATTATTTTTCACCATCACAAATATCCAACCTCTAGTCAGGAAAAAATACACATTTTTAAGGCAAAACTATTCCCAGTTAGGGTGAAGATGTGCAGGGCTACATACAGGTACAGTATGTGTTGCAACAGCCTGTGGAACAGGCGCCATGGTTTAGCAACCAATCAAATGGTTTGACCCATTACCCCATAGAGACATTTATAGTTAAAAAAAAAAACCTTTGAAGCAGACACCATTACTTTAATAAATCACTCTCCAGATTGAACAGACCACATATCAACCACATATCAAGGAACAGTTTTAATTTCAAATGACTTAATATTTTGTAGTGTCATTGACCAGGACATTTTTGATTTTTGCTCACACAATACAAATTAACAAAGGCTCGGGTACATGGACACACACTTGTGCTACAAGCATGTTGAACAGACAAGAGCACAGAGGGACAAAATGGGGTAACAACACTAATATCCCTCCCGTTTCACCACACTGATTCACTCCTTGTTAAATGTGACACTGCACAAAGTTCTGTGTGGCACTTGGCTTACAAACAAAGTAGCATTTGTTAAATTAAAGCGATACTGTGCCTTTTTTTGGAAGTAAGCTCATATTGCACCTCTCCTTGAGTTAAATAATTGAGTTTTACCTTTCGTCTGTGCTTCCTGCCGTTCTTTGAGTCAGGCAGTGCAAATTTTACCTCCAATCTAACAATTAACATTGAATCCTCTGGTAGAACTCAATTATTTAACTGAAGGAGAAGTGTAAAATGAGAGTATTTCCAAAAAATGGTAAAATGTTGCTTTAAGTGCATCCCCCACTCCCACACACATTCACACAGATACATACAGGTACAGTAACACCTAGAGAGCTCTGTTGTAGATAGACGTTAGGCACTTCACCCTTGGTGCCCTGATGTTAAACATTTGGATTTGGCTTTTTACATCTATTTAGAATACCACATCAAAATCTAACATGGCAAACCACGGAGAAAGAAAAAAAAAGGAAAAGAAGAAATAAAAATAAGATCTTGCCGGTAATTTGGTACCCACCTAAAAGAAAAGTGACCTATTTTAGGCCATTGTAAAAGTCAACATTCTCACCTATTGGAAAAAAAAAACAGCAGATATATTTTTTTCTCTATAATATAGACGTAGCAACCTTTTATTCCCTCTGATTCTATTCTGTATTTACAGGTACATTTCTATACAGTTGCAGAACAGGAGGTTCCTTTGGGGGAGTGGGGGTGGGGGGTGGGGGGTAAAGGAGAGACACACCTCTGATCACAAAGGGCCCAAAAAGGATTTTGGGTTTTCTTGAGAGAGAGAAGAGGGACTGAGGTGAAGGGGATGGGATATGTAAAATGAATCGTTTTAGAGAGTGTGTGTGTGTGTGTGTGTGTGTGTGTGTGTGTGTGTGTGTGTGTGTGTGTGTGTGTGTGTGTGTGTGTGTGTGTGTGTGTGTGTGTGTGTGTGCGTGCGTGTGTGTGCGTGCGTGTGTGTGTGTGTGTGTGTGCGTGTGCGCATGTCGTCGTGTCGTGCATGTGTGCATGCATGTGTGTTGAGAAGGAGTACACTCTGAACTCCAGATGTGCCGCTGCCATGGCGCTGTTCAAGAGGGGCTGCTCTTTGACAGGCCGGGGTACAGAAGTGCTGTCGCCATTGCCACCATCACAGCCACCACCGGCATCCAAGGCATCCAACCGCTCTGGAAGATGGCACAGACAGAGAGCAACACACACACAGGCAGACACACACACACACACACACACAGGCAGAGAGAGAGACACACACACGCACACACACAGACACACACAGACATTACACTTTTCTCTTTTTTTACTGGAGAGGGAAAAAAACAGTAGAGGAAAGTGAGACATAAAGACAGCGAGCGACCGGCGTACAAGAGCGAAAGAGACACAAAACACTTTCAATGGGAGAAAATCAG
This sequence comes from Engraulis encrasicolus, assembly GCF_034702125.1. Lineage (NCBI taxonomy): Eukaryota > Metazoa > Chordata > Actinopteri > Clupeiformes > Engraulidae > Engraulis > Engraulis encrasicolus. The sequence goes on along the minus strand of NC_085870.1, from coordinate 55,023,861 downwards.
TCAGACCCAGACACAAGTAGTTGATGCAAAAATGAAACACAATGATCTGCCTTCATGAAAAAGAAAGCAAAAGAGTCACCAAGTTTCATTTTAGACAAAATGAGAGTGGAAGAGCAAAAAAAAAAGACTTCCAAAGAATATAAACAAGAAGCCACCCTCCCAAATATTAAAAATAAAGGAAGGAAAATAACGAAAATAAAAAGGTAGGAAAAGAGGTAGGAAAGAAAATGATGATTTAAGCAAGACAGGAAGTGTTACTTGGTGAGTGAATGGTTAAGGAGATGGAAGTATGGAAGGACATTTTATAGCATCTCTCTCCTCGCGACCCAAAACTAAAAAAAAAGGATGATGAAAGATGCAAAGTGGTGGATGGAAGTATGTGTTTGTGTGTTTGTTTTTTGCTCCAAAATGGCCATGCATGCATAAATGGAAGACAGCATGATGCACAAGGGGAAATAATAAAGACAAAATAGACAAAGACAACTTTGACGCGATCGCCACGGTGTACCTTTCTACCATAACTGGCCGAAGCACCAGTACAGCAAAACCAGGATAAGGCCGATGAGAATGGCTTGGGCAGGCTGCGATATGGATGGCTAAAGGAGGAAGGAGGGACATTGCAGAAAAAAATCAAGTTCAGAGCTATAGTGGAAAAACACAAACACTTGATCTAATGGCTGAGCAGGTGAGCTGGAGGGGGATTTGATGGTTTGAAGGGTAGGCTCTGCAAATTAAAAAAAAGAAAAAGGTGGGGTAGGGGGCGGCGTATAACCACACCCCAAAATATCATCTCCAAACAATGCCCAATATTCAAGCCTTAATAAACGATGTTTGGACGTGTTGAATGCTAGAGAAAAGACAGCAGATACTTTTAAGTGGAGTGCACATAAAAAAATTGTTTCACTATTCAGATGAATGACCTCCAATTATCCAACCAAGTCCTTGTGTGGCAATCCAGGTGCATGAGTCATACTACACAACATGCACACCACCCCATGAAAACAAAATACACCAAAGAAACGCTTCTCATCCAAAGGTTATTCCGATCCCAGATATGCTTCAGACAGATATACCAATACCATGGCTTTGTTATTGCACAGGTGCAAACCAGAGTCATGGAATTCAGAGTTGTGACAACCGGGGTACAGGAAGTCGGTTGGTGACATGATTCACACAGATTCAAATAATTCTAGGCAGCGGCTTTCGTTTCACTAGAGATTGACACTGCACTTTCTTTGTTCGACACTCATGCTCACTTTCTGGAAATACCTATTAGTGTGTCCAAGGCTCCATGAGCTGCCATCTTTGTGTATTAATATAATGGAACACAGAAGTCTATGGGATTAGCTTAACTCTTACTTCCATGGCTCTGGTGCAAGTCTGACCGTGAGGGGGTGTGAGGTTCTGTCAGTATCTCACTTCGTCAGCATCGACAATGTGGAGTGTCGGAAGGAAAATCATTACTAAAGGAGGAAGATCCAATTGGGGCGCATTTTCAATTAGCTTTGCTTTGCTTGTTTAGGTTGCAGGACTGCTGATTTCCGCATCCCAATATGTTGCACAACCATCCCAATTGTAGATGAGGCAATTGAATGCCAATAAAAATAAACCAAATGACTGACATTTTGATGCACATCATCAACAAAATGAATTAATACTACACTGGCCAACTGAGAACAGATGCATTTGAGCCTCACACTGTCATCTGCTGTTTTTGTCCAGCTGTTGAACACGTCATCTAAATCCTAACGTGGTCATGCATTCATCTTGCATTTCACAGCCGGTGTGTGTGTGTGTGTGTATTATTTTTTGTGAAGCACATTGAATTGCACCTGTGTATGAAATGTGCTATACAAATAATCTTGCCTGTGTGTGTGTGTGTGTGTGTGTGTGTGTGTGTGTGTGTGTGTGTGTGTGTGTGTGTGTGTGTGTGTGTGTGTGTGTGTGTGTGTGTGTGTGTGTGTGTGTGTGTGTGTGTGTATGCTCTACTTTTGTATGTGACAAATAACACTCATTGTATTATTGTATGCTTGTGCGTGATGGAAACTAGCTTATTTTGTCCACCTGCCATTGTCGCCAGATGATTCTAAAATCATCCAGCCACTCAACATGTTTGCCAGTATACATATTCACCTGCCAAGTATTACTGTAAATAACATTAATAATGTTTTAACACTGTATTTTTGCATCCAAAGCTTGTTACAATAATTCAGTTATTGTGAAATCGATACATACAGGGTGGGCAAAAAGTAGACAAAAAGTTTTCTGACTAGATCATCCATTATATGCATATTCTTCAACACCAACCTGTATGATCATGAAAACCTATTGGATTTAAGCATTCCAGGTCGTGCAGATTAGTAAAATAAGAGAGTGCATGATCAAAGGAGCCCTGGGTAAGGTGAGGGCCCTAGGCAGTTCTATTCTATATTCTACTATTCCTTCTAGAATCTGGCAGTTGGTTTGGTAGATGAGTTTTAGCCCAGTTCCAACATGAAATAGTGCAACTAGCTCATGTAAATGATGCCACAAAATACCCTATTGGTAGCATCTAAGTGAAGCTCTGTATACATCATCGATCCAACCATGAACTCACCTACCCTGTCTATCAAGAGTCATTTTCATCAGTTCATAGTACCTTTGAAAACTATTGTCTTCAGGTATTTCTTGAACCAGTCTTGAATTAATTATCTTGAGTGATTGTCTGGTGTCAGCCTTTTTGTTTTACCTTGGGCATTTTGTGCGCTGAATACCTTGTTCTTCTGGACCCTTGATGTATGTTTCATTTCTGGAATGTGACAGCACTTCAAGGTAATAACTTTCTTTTAGTTTTACGTTCCATTCTTCTCAATGTTTGGCAGTTACATTTCTTGTGTCTCTGATGGCTTTGTAATGGTGAATTTGATACTTCTGTGCAAACGTGACCAACATCTTGGTGATAATAATTATGCACTCCTGATCCTGGGATCCTTAGATCGCACCCTCCCTTTTTATACAAATGTGCATACCTGGAATGCTTAAATCCCCCCAAAAAATGTCAAGTTCATAAAAGGTCTGTGTTGGAAAATATGCATAATACAGTCCCACCAGGAAATCGCGGGCATTTTCTCAAAAAATCGCGGTCGGAATTGCCAGATGGTGCACGAGGATTTCCAGAAAATCGCGATAAAAGTTGCGGAGCTTCTTACTGTGTTGTTGCGATTTTGTTGCGGCATGAAGTGAAAGGTGCGATTTTTGTTGCGATTAATGTGTTTCCCCACGCTTGAAAGTAAAGCACACTGCCACATTCCAGTCCTATGGAGTTTTTATATTATTTCCATTTTTATATTATAATTTTGGTCCTTAAGCAAAGCAGGGAAGCGGCCAGGGCGAGTTTTTAGCCAGAATGTCGTCGTGGAAAGTTCCATCTCTTTCATGCTGCCATTACGACACCCTTCATTACAATGCTGTTTATGGCCGTTTGACTCTGTTTTAAATGTCATCACCGTTTCAAATTGTAAGCATACAAACTTCGTATCATATCGATATCCATTCCTTACTTAAACAGTGGATACATAATTAACTATAAGTAGGCGGGCGGAATTGGGCATGTCCACCCAGTTGAAGAGGGTGCGTGACATGAACTCTTGTGACTGAAATCCTGGTAATGTGAGTCGTCTACACATAGCCAGCCTGTGTCGGCGTTTAATTTTCAAGCTTGTCAAAAGCAACACAAATAAAAGCAGAGGGAGGGGTCGCTTTCGAAAGAAGGCATAGGCTTAGGTTTTTTTTTGTTCTCCCGCGCCGTCAGCCGGCTTTAAATTAACGGCTGATGATCATCATTCAATGTAACGAGGATGGAGTTCACAGATTTCCTGTTGTGAAGGGTGCTTGCTGAATAATGCTCAGAAATTATATTAATTTTGGTGCTCTTGTGAATATAAAAGACGACGAGATTGTTATCTATAAAACACCACGTCTCCTGCAGAACGGAGGTCTCAGCTGTCAATCAATACCATCAATCGCAAGGAAGAGAGAAGGAGAGGGAGAGAGATTCCAACTTACTCCCACAGCTTTCCAACGTGTCTGTTCTGGTTTTATTTATGTTCAGTGTTCCTTGACCGTTTGACCGCGCCAGAATAAACGAAAGTGATTTGACGACACGGTCACCACGGTCACCAGTGCTCGTATCCAGCCATAGCCCAATTTGCGCGAAAGAGATTACTATAGCCTATCGGCCAGGCAAGATATTAGGCTACTATATCGGCCAGGCACGCACGCGGCATTCACAATGAAGGATGGAAATTACTCCTTTGTTGTGGACAAGGCATTTGCGCATCTCAATTCGGGGGGAAAATGTTGCCTTCTGCATGCGCACAAGTCAAACACCAAAGTGGTCCAGCAGGTGTGGACCGCTTTAGAATAAAAAAAAAAAACACATCTTGTTGTAGGAGCCCTATACTTGGCGTAATGTAGATGACTGTCATGAAGTGTTAATTATATATTTATGTAGGCCTAGCACATTTTAAAAATGTAGGCCTATTGGTTATGCCAGACTAGTCATACATTTTCCCTCCTGTGACCATGCGAGCAGACGCGCAATGAGAACATGGCGTTTCCTACATTCGTATTTATTAGTTTTTTCCCCCTCACCAACTTTGTACATGCATAGTAAAGTGCTGGGACTGATTGCTATGTTACTTTTTTATTGTATTTTTTATTGCATTATCCTTTTTGAAAGGAAGTTTGTCGACGTCAGTGAAGTCAGCGCAACATGGATTGGTTCAAAGTGTTCAAAGTTGCGGGAAATCGCAGTGATTGGTTAAAGTTGCGCTCTCGCGCAGAATTCGCGGGAATTCATTGAAGTTGCGAAAAACGACGCGATCGCACCATCGCGATTTCCTGGAGGGACTGATAATAAAAAAATGATAATATGGTCAAAAAACTTCTTTGCCTAATAATTCTGCACACAGTGTTGTTGCTACCAGCCTGATCTCCAAAAATTCTGTGCTCCTGGACACGGATGTTAAGGACACAAAATCCGTGTCCAGGAGCACGGATTTTGCCAAAATTCTGTGCGCCTGGACACGGAATTGTTTTCCGTGATGGGCACATGGAAGTGTTTTCCATATACTCACAGCACTGTGTTAACTCTGTCATTAGAAAATACATAACAAATGCTAATCCTAAGCAAAATAATGCTATAGAAATTTAAGTTGTGCCCTGACCAAAACATTTCCTAACCTTAACCTGTCATTAAAGACATATTTTTGAGAAATACCTTTTCCAGTTGGTTGATAGGCTATCAAATTCATATAATGAATGAAAGAATACTAGCTGTGCCCAGACCAAAACAATCCCTAACCCTAACCTGTCAGTAAGAAATGTTTTTTTTTTTAGATTTTTCTTTTGACTGAGGTCAAAGACTGTGGAAACATAGAGCTGTGGGAGTATAAAGAGAGCACTTCTGTGTGTCCATAACGGAAATCAATTCCGTGTCCAGGAGCACGGAAAACAAGTCTGTGTCCAGGAGCACGGAATTTTGGCAAAATCCGTGCTCCTGGACACGGATTTCGTGTCCTTAACATCCGTGTCCAGGAGCACGGAATTTTTGGAGATCATGTTGGTTGCTACACACATCAAATAACCTACCAAGAAAAAACACCAAACATTAAATCCCCATGCCAACAGTTGCCCCATGCCAACAACCAAAAGTTCCCTCCACCGTTTCAGACCAGTGAATGACCAAAGACATGTGGGTCAGAGAAGCCTACAGTAGGCCCGACAGTTCCCCCTCAGGACCTTGGTGCCGTTTAAACAAAACCAGGTATTTTGAAAAAAAGAACATTGTTCTTCCCTGCCTTTAAAAAAATATCTTCGTTCACACCATCGGCAAATCTGTAAATATGCTGCCAAGAGCCGTCATACGTTAAGCCTGAGTGGCATTCAAGTCTGCGTTTTTATCAGTTTATTCAAACATCTATCCAGATTGTTTATAATTTTTTTTTTTTTTTTTAATTAAAAAAAATTATCTACACTTTTGCGGGAGGTTTAAGGAAGATTCATGTTCCGGGGAAAAACTTCTGTTTGTGTGTAAACAAAAGGCAAAAACAAAGGGAAAGGTCTTCCATTTTTTTAAATACCAGGGTATGTATAAACGGCCACCTAGATTGTTGATGACCAGCCAGCTGTCAAATCTAGGCACATGGGTGGATGTTTTCTTGGATGTGAAGGACTGTTGGTAAGTCATCAATAGTGTCTAAAGAGCTACTTCAACAAAACGTAAAGGGAGCAATAAAAACAGTGAGGGTCACCAGCAATGTACGATGCGCTCAGCACAACCCTTTAAAACACCACAGAGCCCATATCAGGCCAAATTGGACAGAACGGAAGGAAACAGGAATGTACAGAGTACGAAGGGAGATTTCGTGTGAAAAATATATATGTTGGAGGTGTGTGCGTAGAGAGAGAGAAAGAGACAAAGAGAAAGAGAGAGGGAGAGGGAGAGAGAGACAGAAAGAGACATAGAAAGAGAGAGGGAGGGTGAGATTGGAAACTTACATGCTTTCCCTTATCCTGCAACAGCTTCAGGTTCACCTTGCACTGTTCCAGCTCTGCGTTAATGGACAATTTCTCTTGTTCGGTCCTCTCGTAACGCTGTCTCAAGTCAGACAGCTGCAACTGAGTGTCTTCATACTACAAGGATACAAGGATGGACAATACATTAGGGATAATGAGAGAGAGAGAGAGAGAGAGAGAGAGAGAGAGAGAGAGAGAGAGAGAGAGAGAGAGAAAGAGAGAGAGAGAGAGAGAGAGAGAGAGGAGAGAGATAGAAGAGAGAGAGGGAGAGGAGAGAGATAGAAGAGAGAGAGGGAGAGAGAGAGAGAGAGAGAGAGAGAGAGAGAGAGAGAGAGAGAGAGAGAGAGAATTGCTCGTTCGGTCCTCTCGTATCATTGTCTCAATTCGGACAGCTGCAACTGAGTCTCTTCATACTACAAGGTCTCACAAAGTCAAATAAAATGCGAGCGACAGACACAAATTAACAATAGTAATATAATAACAATAACAGTTCATAACAATTATTGTATAATTTTAGTTCATAACACAAAAATGACTAGAAATGAACTCAGAGTGCAGACCTCCGCCAAGGAAGCTGTTTGATAAAACATTTGACCATGTTATTAGCCAGGCTGCGCCCTCCTAGTGACGCAACACCTTCGGCGGCAGATCGAATCTCGATTGCAAGTCTATGATAATCAGGCAACTATGTTATAGCCTTTCTGCCTTGTTTTCGTTAAGTCTTTCTGCCTTGTTTTCGTGGAGTAAGAAACTAGAATGTCAAAATCCTCCCTATCCTGCAATTGTGAAGAATCCTTAAAAACAATTCGTGATCCGGATCACCACCAAAATGTAATCACTTTTTGCCTGTGTTATTTCCAAAAACTCCACATAGCGCATGTTTTTTGACAGGTTTCTTCAGTGCATTCATATCTAATCTATAAGAAGAAAAGGATGAGAAACTTTGTATTTTCTGAATAAAAACAAAATACTGCCATTTTCAAAACATTCAATCCATAAATATGATGCAGTGCATCCGGAAAGTATTCACAGCGCTTCACTTTTTCTGCATTTTATTATGTTACAGCCTTATTCCAAATTGTATTAAATTAATCTCGGTCCTCAAAATGTAACATAAATACCTCATTAAGACCATGTGAAAAAAATAGTTCTTGAGAGTTTTTGAAAATGTATTGAAGTTAAAACAACAAAGAAATCATATTTACATTAGTATTCACAGCCTTTGCTTAATACTTTGTAGAACCACCTTTGGCAGCAACTACATTCATTTTTTCATTTCGAAATTTCAACCTTTCTTTACATTGAATTTTTACATTTTGAGTCTGCACCTGGCTAAAATAGATGTGGGTGTGAGTTTTGAATGAAATCCTATGGAGAGTATCATGATCTGCTTCTGTGGTCACAGTGCATGTTGCATGTTGACATGCATGCTTCTTTAGGTGCAATTCAGATTTCCAATGTCGACTGCATTCATACATCCCCAAACCATGTCAGTCCCACTACCATGCTTGACTAGCCAGATGATGCACTTTTTTTTGTAAAATTCACTTGTTTACCACCACTGTTTCCTACGGCTGTTCTCAAAAAGCAACATATTCCTGCCCGTTGTTCATCTGCACTGTTGGAGTGAATAAGTTAAGCTTTACTGCAACACCTCAAAGAACACTTGCTAGTGAAAGACTGTAGAGCTATGCTCTTGTCTGTGCTTCAGCGTGGTTGACCTTATAAAACAAAACCTTTGTTTTCGAGCTTGTTTATTGCTGAAACCTAACCGATTACTTTAATCTTTCAGTTTGGCCCCAGCGGTTAGCATTGGCTGCATTTTTTGCTAAAAGGTTCAAAATAAGCAAACTCCATAAGCTAATGCCGAGGTATTTCCTAGAATGGCTCATCGTGTCGCATTAGAAAACTCGCTAGTAATTTAAGTCACGTGATTAGCTTTTCGATCACCGTGTTATTGCCCATACAGATCAGACTATTTTTAGCCAATATCGGCCCACCATGATCAGCAGCCGATTGATCGGTGTAACACTAGTGACGGTCATGTTAGACTATGAGTGGCGAATCCATGAAGAATCTGTCCCCATGTCTCAATCCACGCGTGTACCTCTCTTTGTAAGCTCTTAGTGTGACTGTCAGCCTGGGCAAGCTGACTCCGCAGCATGCTGGCGTCCTGGAGATGCTGATCCTGCATGCAGCCCAGGCGGCTCTGCAGGTCTCCCTGGGTCTTCTCCAGGGCATTCAGACTGCAGCTAAGAGTTGCACTCTCCTCCCGCGAACTGCAAAATAAAATGCACACAAACACACTGTAGTTATATGGCAAAGGTAAAGTCGCCTCTAGACACATACACAATGGTTGGGTTACGTGGTTTTCAGCACCACTGATAAATGAGTAAGGATTTTACCCCAGTTCAAAATTTTGCCAAAAGTTTGAATGAAAAAGTGTGTCCAAACTTTTGGCCTATACTGTATGTGATGGTACTGTATGTGATTGGTTTTTGATGACGCTCAGACCTTGTAGATTTCATTGATATGAACCACATAACCATTTTACTCACTAAGACAACTCATTTAACCATTATATGGCTTTATAAATGGCACAGTTCTTTTTACCCTTTTAAAAAACATGCCTCTTCAATTAAATCTTGCACACAGACGCAATTCTCTTTTCTGCCATACTATGGTGCTCTCGTCCCGCTTGCATCTTCCAGTCCAGAGATATTCACAACTCTTGTGAAGTTGTCAGTCAAACTGAACATTTCGATGTCTATAAAATCACACATTTTATTTTTAAGCGGGCTTGCAGAGCAAGGCCCGATTCTAGTAATCTTTAAGTCCGTTTATTATTGCTTCTCTTGTGCAGGGCAGTAAAATAGAAAATGGATCTCCTCCTAGGCCTCCGTGTCTCTTGTCCTTTTCCCGTTTTTGGCGATTTTGTGCAAGTTTGGGTCCCCATTGAAAACAATGGTAGAACCTTCATGAACCAAGGTTCAGCCACTCTAAAGATCAGTGTGTAGGAGGCTTTTTCGGTCATAAAACATCAACACTTTCACCTAGAAGTTTAGTTGAGATGTTGTTAGCGAGCTCTATGAGATGTCCCCAAACTGTGAAAGTTTCATCTCCCAACTCCCATTACTTTTTAGATGGCAGGTGTGTAAAAACGACAGGGCTTTTACATTGGTTTTCCCATTGAGTCTTGAAGTGCCTTTTTCAAGAGGTCAGCGCATGTTCCACAAGAGGTCCATTTGTGACTGAATGAAGTTTATAGGTTAAACGGTTCAAAGACTGTTAGAAAGATCACACGTATGACTCCAATCTGTGACCAGGACATGTGCCAATTCTTTTTAGTTTTTTTTACAACGATAATCTAAAGCCCTAGAAACGGTTTTGGATTCTGCCCTCTGCCTTAGAGCACCATCCTACCTGCCATAAACTCAATCAGAACTGGGGCAGCCAATATAGGGTTTCATCTCAACTGTCACTTTCTCTCAACATTCTATTCTTAACGAGCACCTGCAACTACAATTCTAGAAGTCTATTGTTCAGCTCTTCAATGCAATCTGATATTGTCTTGCTGGAATGTTTAAGACAGCCAGCTGCTTGGCTCAATGGGAATGCTGCTGGATTAGAGATATGGAGGTTGGGAGTTCGAATCCCACTCCGACCCATGTTGATTTTCAAAATGATATCATATGCAGTGTTCCTTAGCCAACTTAAAATACCATGCATGTCATTTAGTATCAATGGCAAAGGTGCTGGATTACAAATATGGAGGTTGGGAGTTCGAATCCCACTCGGACCCATGTTGATTTTCAAAATTATATCATATGCAGTGTTCCTTAGAAAATTTAAAATACCATGTATGTCATTTAGTATATCCCCAAAACGCGGAGCTACCACACTTTCAAGATGGCTGAATCGAAGATGGCTGAATTGTTTGGCCCATAACTTCTGACTGTTTTTTTTCCAACATTTCTTTTAGCTTTGTTTTCTCAATAGTAGTTTGTTTTTAATTTAGGGATAGAGATATCAAAAATAAAACTGCTCATCTCTGCCCCAAAAGGCAAGCCCGCTTCCAGCATTTTCTGTGAGAATGCAATCTAGTTTTACTAGTCCTTTTCATCCCAAAGGGAAAAGGATACGAGGGACATAAAAAACAACCACCAAACTGTTCATGAAATCAACATGTTTTCCCAAGAGGGACAGGTCCTTTCCAGGATGATCTGTCTGTCTGTCTGTGTCTGTGTCTCTGTGAGTGTGTCTGTTAGGGTGACCAGAAGTCCAGAAAAATTCGGGACAGTCCCGAATTTTAAGCTGCTTTTGCCTTGAATCCCGAATAAATTTAAAATGTCCCAAAAATTGTACTGCAGAAGAATACCAATATTTAGTCTGATAAACCTTAAAAACTATGCATGGAGATATTGAGTCCAATGCAATTGTTCTAAAAGAAGGTGACCGCGAGCTCATTGGAGGCTGCACGCGCTGCTCTTTTGTCAGTCTGTGGCTGGTTTTACACCGTTCTGTCAGCTTCCATCCTCGCAATCTATTGTTTATTTTTGACGTTCTAATGTCAGGCGCGCGAGTGCACTGACAAGCTAACTTTTGTGCTGACAGCAAGCTAATTTATTCCACCAAGCTAATTCATTTGGTGTACAAGTTTACAACAACCTTGCAGCGCAGAAGCCAATTGTTTTGACCCAAAACTCTGCCTAAAACATTTTGCTATCTGGGAGTGCAACGTGCAGCAGCTGCGAGGTTGCAGCCTGATCTCCAAAAATTCCGTGCTCCTGGACACGGATGTTAAGGACACGAAATCCGTGTCCAGGAGCACGGATTTTGCCAAAATTCCGTGCTCCTGGACACGGAATTGTTTTCCGTGCCCCTGGACACGGAATGATTTTCCGTGATGGGCACACGGAAGTGCTTTCGATAGGCATTACCACAGCACTGTGTAACTCTATCATTAGAAAATACATGCCAAATGTTAATCCTAAACAAAATAATGCTATAGCAACTTAAGTTGTGCCCTGACCAAAACATTCCCTAACCTTAACCTGTCATTAAAGACATATTTTTGAGAAATACATTTTCCAGTTGGTTGCTAGGCTATCAAATTCATATAATGAATGAAAGAAAACTAGCTGTGCCCAGACCAAAACAGTCCCTAACCCTAACCTGTCAGTAGGAAATGTTTTTTTTTGAGAAAAAATATTTGAAATCCAAATAAATGAAAAATCCTGAGAAAACACAAGACTGTGGAAACATAGAGCTGTGGGAGTAGCCTATAGAGAGAGCACTTCTCTGTGTCCATCACGGAAAACAATTCGGTGTCCAGAAGCACGGAAAACAATTCCGTGTCCAGGAGCACGGAATTTTGGTAAAATCCGTGCTCCTGGACACGGATTTTGTGCCCTTAAAATCCGTGTCTAGGAGCACAGAATTTTTGGAGATCGTGTTGGAGGTTGACACAGCATCGAAGGGGGGGGGGGGGGGGAACTATGCAGGCATCGCAGCTGTAGAGAAGAAGTTTAAGTAGAAGTAGGCTCCTACTGTAATGATCAATTAATTTCCTGACGCCCTTTCAATTATTCATGTTGACAGGACTTCTTTTTAGGCTATGCGAAGCTATACATTGAAAGGTCTGAATTTCATCGCTATAATGGCAATTCATTTTCAACTGAAAAAGAAACGTCCTGAATTTCAGCAAACCTCATCTGGTTACCCTTGTGTCTGTGTGAGTGTGAGTGTGAGTGTGAGTGTGAGTGTGAGTGTGAGTGTGAGTGTGTCTGTGTCCGTCAAGCTCACAGAGGTGGAATAGCTCGACTTGACTGGTCTTGACTGCCACACAATGTTGCAGAGCAAATGGGACTCAAGAAAATAGCTTTAAAAAGTTATATGGTACCCTCCAGGGGCTGTTAACCCATTGATGCTGGATGCTGTGTATACACAACATTGACCCAGGTGCCTGAAGCTGCATGGACGCAGCATTCAGGTTCATGAGATTTGAGATTTTTTCATTACAAATGTGGGTATGTTAGAGCTAAATGAACACATGCTAATGTAAGATGAGGGTCCAACTTTTAAAAAGCAACTTATTTCATGTTTTGAAATGCTTCTGAGGCTGATGTATTGTGGCAATAGGCAAAATATGTAGGCAAAAGGGGCTAAAATAAGCACACCAAGAGGTACGGGTCATTTCCCAGTCCTGCCCCATCTCTCTCCCACTCGTTTCATGTCATTTCTTCTCTGTCGCTGTCAAATACAGACAGAAAAAAAAACCCAAAATATATAACAGTGCCTATAAAAAGTCTACACACCCTTGTACAAATGCTAGGTTTTTGTTGTGTAAAAAAATGACAGAAAGAAACAATTTCACAACTGTTCCCACTTAAATCTTAACCATTATCCTGTAAAATGCAAGTGAAAAACAAAGTCAAACCTTTAAAGGGAAATAATATAATAAAAAACTTAAATTAACATGGTTGCCTAAATATGCACGCCATTAAACTAATACTTTGTTGCTGCACATTTGGCTTCTACTACAGCACTGTCTTTTTTGATGAGTCCATCAGCATGGCACACGTTGAAGTGGCAATATTTGTCCACTTCTCTTTGCATAAGCTTTCCAAAACTGACAGATTGCGAATGAGTCTCCTGTGTGCAGTCTTTCTCAGATCGTCCCACAGATATTAGTGGGATACAAGTCTGAACTCTGTCTGGGCCATTCCAAAACCTCAACCTTATTCTGGTGAAACCATTTTGCTGATTTAGGCGTGTGCCAAAGGTTATTGATGTTCTGAAAGATTAAGTTCCTCCACATCTTCATCTTTCTAACAGGGGGCCGAAGGTTTCGTGCCACTACCACGGCCCCTGAGGAACTTCATAATTCCCCTCCTCCCTGACTAAAGCAAAGTTCCAGCTGAAGAGCAACAATCACATAGATTCTGCCACCACCATGCTTCACTTTATGCATGGTGTTACCTTGGCGATGTAGAGTTGTTCTTGCTCCAAACATACCTTTTGGAGTTATGTCCAAAATGCTAAAGGGTCAAAGACGTCCAAAAAGGAACTGTCATTCAGTGTAACGGAAACCTTCTGCTGACTGTAACTGTAAAAAAACATGCTTTTTAAATTGTTTCAAGTGAATGGATGACAGCCAAGGCTTTCATGAATTCACTGGAAAAAAATAAAATAAAAAGAGTCATGTTTCTTACAGTTACAGTCAGTAGAAGGTATCCGTTACACTGAATGACAATTCCTTTTTGGACGTCTTTGACCCTAAACTAGGGTTTTATCAGACCATAGCACAGTTTCCCACATGCATCTACGAGATTACAGATGTCTTTGTACAAAATTTACTCCACCAATGTTGACATTTTTGGAACAAATTCTAAAGGTTATGTATGGCGCAAATCATCACCCTAGTAACACCATACTTAAAGTGAATTACCACAAGTACACATTTAAACGGTGAAACGAGTGAAACGGTCGCTCAAAAACTTCATTTTATTCTTTCTGAAGCTAATGACGGGTTGATTTGGCTTTCTGTGTTGAAATATTGTCATGTTGGCATGTCTAAACAATGGACTATGTGCAGTTTCAAGGCTGATGTGTGTCAAGTTTCCTCCAGTATTTTTCACAGGGCAATGTATTCATCATTCTGCGAGTATGGACCAAAAGTATAGTGCATTTGTAATTCAAATGTCCCCATGACATCAGTGGTCCATGACCATGTTTCACAGAAGGGATGGTGTAACTTTCATCATAGGCTCCGTTGACTGTTCTACAAATGGTACTGTGGCTGAAAAAAGTTCCACATTGATCTCATTTTTCCAAATGACTTTGTCACAGGCATTCTGATGCTTCTCACTATGCTATTTGGTGTATCATATGCAAAATAACATGTTTGCATTTTTGTAGTAATGGCTTTCTCCTGGCAACCCATCTTTCCTCAAGTGCCTCTTTGCTGTACAGTTTAAAACATTTTTTCATGTTGTCCTATATTTCACCTGAAGTTATTTTTTTGTTGTCCTATGCCTCCTGAACAATTTCCCTTGCAATGATCATTGCAATGCAATGAATCCCTTGCCCAATGGCTTGATTCCAACCAAACACCCTCATATTGCATTTCTGAATTGAAATTCCAACAGTGCCAACATGACAATATTTTGACACAGAAAGCCAAATCAACCAGTCATTAGCTTCAGAAAGAATAAAATGAAGGTTTTTGAGCGACCATCTCACTCTCCTGATCTCAACATCATTGAGCCACTCAGGGGAAACCTCAAATGTGAGGTTCCAGCAAGACACCCAAAGATATTATAGGAAACAACCATTCTGCCAGGAAGAATGTGCTGTTTTGTCATCTGAGAAAATTAAGAGCCTTATCCACAACTACCACAAACAATTTAGAGCGGTCCTTGATGTTAAACAGGGCCATATTCAGCATCAGAAACTAGGGTATGTAAACTTTTGAACAGGGTAATTTTGGTAGTTTGGGTTGTGATCATGCTTTTGAAAGAGTAAACACAGAAGATTGCTAATAAATGTCTTAGGCCAGTCACTAGCAATGAGTGAAAAAAAAGGTTTTCTGCAATCCTTCATATTTTGTGAGAAATGGCAGAGAAAGCGTATATTCTGCTGGGGTATGTAAACATATGAGCACCACTGTAAATGGCTTCACCAGAGTGGAGTATGGTTGAGGTTTTGGAATGGCTCAAACAGAGTTCAGACCTGTATCCCATCGAACATCAGTTTGGTGAACTGAGGAGAGGACTGTGCATGGGAGACACACTCGCAATCTATGTTTTGGAGGGCTTTTGCAAAGAGGAGCGAACGAATATTGCCACATCAACGTGTGCTATGCTGACTCTTACCCAAGAAAGACTGAGTGCTGTAATACAAGCCAGATGTGCTGCAACACAGTATTCGTTCAAGGGTGTGTATATTTATGCAGTTAATATGGGGTTTTTATTTTGTATTTTTTCCCTTCAAAGCTTTGAGTTTGTTTCTCAATTGCATTGTTCAGCTTAATAGTTTAGATTAAAGCTGGAAAAAGTTGTACACTTATTTGTCTTTCTGTCATTTTTTACATAACAAAAACCTGGAATTTGAAGAGGGGTGTGTAGACTTTTGAGACCCACTGTATTTGGGGGGGGACGGGGACGGGGGGACTTGGATGTGTTGCTGTTTGTAAATACAAGATGGAAGGCTTTACCATAATGGTTCTGATGCCAGAGCTAAAACATTACAATAATGATTGTGTGCTTTAAGACTGCATGTTGAGTGTGGATGTGTTGCAGCTTGTAAGTACAGAATGGAGGCCTACGTAAAGTGTGTTGCAGCTTTCATGTATGGGATGGGGGCCCACCTGTCCAGCTCTGTTTCCAGCCGCTGGAGCCTCGTCATCAGAGAAACTTTCTCAGAGCGCAGACCCTCACATTCCTTCTGCAGGCTGCTATACTCCTGCTGAAGCTTCTCCAACTCACCTGCATACAAACATTACATTAAAATACATTACATTACACTTACTATACAACCCTCTAGAATGTTGGGAGAGTTTCCATTCACTTTCAAGAAGTCCAACACTTTCTAACACTTCCAACACTTTCTAAGAAGTCTCATTCAGCGATTAATTTAAACAGTTTCGTCTCATCCTGATGAATCTAATAGTACAACAAAGGTCCAATGGTAGCCCATCAAAGTTCATCAGCAACCCCTGATGCCCGAGTGTTGCCGTTCCGCTTTGAAAATGTCATGTTAACACTTCTTAATTTGGAATTAAATGAAAGATCAAAGGAAACTCGACCGAACTATTTAGTTCAGAGTTAAAACAGTCATGTAAAGGGAGCAATTGGCGCATCTCTATAAAATATTATCTCTCTGATAGTACCTTGCAGCTGCGCAGCTTTCGCCTGCTGAAGGCTCTGCTGCTGGAAGCTGGCCTGTAAGGTGCTGATCTCCACCTCGTACTTGGCGGCTGCCTGCTTCCACTTGTCCAGCTCGGACGTGACGCAGCCGAGTTCAGCCTGAAGGAGATAATGTAGTAGAAGTGTAATGTAATGGAAAAAGGCGGTGAACTACATAAATATAAACAGCATTTTTTATTTAACTTTTTTGTGTGTATACAAGGCAATCAACATTAAGGATTAAATAGAAAAACATGGNGGGGGGGTGGGGGGTGTCAAAAGACAAAACAAACCTGCAGGGTAGTGATGTCACGTTCTCGCTCGCCGGTGGCCTTCTCCATGGCCTGGCGAAGAAGGGTGACTTCCTCCTGGGCGCTGAACAGCTCCTCGCGAGTGGTGCTGATGGTGTTCTCACGCTGCTCCCTAAGGTTCTCCATGTCCGCCTGCAGCTTATGCAGCTGAGCTACAAATACAAAGGACAGAAAACATTATGCGGTTTACACTTACAGCAATTTATTTTTAGTACATTACACTTGCTATTTACACTTACCGGCCACTAGGAACACCTTTGGCTGATCACAAATTTGCCTCAATGAACAGTAATCACATGGTGGCAACTCAATGCTTTTATGTATGTAGACATGATCGAGATGATCTGATGCAGTTCAAATCGAGCATCATAATGGGGATTCAAATGACTTTAAACATGGCTGTTGGTGCCGAAAGGGCTTGATTTGAGTATTTCAGAAAATACTGATCTACTGGGATATTCACACACAACCATCTGTAGGGTTTACAAAGAAGGCTCCAAAAAAAGACTATACAGTGAGCAGCGGTTCTGTGGGCAAAAATGGCTTGTTGATGGCAGAGGTCAGGGGAGAATGGCCAGACTGATTTGAGATGATATAAACGGTAACATTAGAGGAACAGTCCACCATTTTTTGACTTTAACAAAGTTTCACTCAAGTTATAGAAATATTATTGAAATATTTGAGAGACATCTGGAATCTGACTGGTGCAAATTCAATTGGCCAACTCTCTATAGCTTTTGAATAACATCCATTTATTATTACTTTGCAGGTACTGGATCTGTCTGGAAGATTCCTCAGTCTGCTGCAGGTTGGTCCTTCTCTCCTCCTCCAACAAAGCTGGAAGGGGCAGAGGGAGAGACACGGCTTAACCAACAACTCAGAGGACACAGAGACCGACAGACACAGACACACACACACACCTTATGCTGGAAGACCACACCATACAAGATATTTGTAGTCATGAACTCATGACTTCAAGAATCCATAAGTAATTATAATTATAAAGTAAGTTTATAACCCAAAAAAAGAAAAGAAAATGTAGGAAAAGTCTCCGCAGTAAATACAGTACCTTGCAGCTCTAAGCATTTCTGCTTGCCCATGTTGGCCAGTTCTTGGGCCTCTAGTAGTTCCCGGTGCAAGTGGTGGATCACTTGGTCCGTGTCGGCTGTCTCTAGATTGGCCCTTTGCAGCTCATCTGGGGACGAGAGTAGGGATGCAAATTATACATTAAGGGCGGAATTCTCCCGGTGCCACTTAAGGTTTTAAGCACGCAGCTTTTACACGCTTTCATTTTGCGCAGGGCTGTACGCTTAGCTTTTTCACTAGGAGCACAGGTGCTCCAAAATGAAAAAAATTAGGAGCACAGATAAAAATGTAGGAGCACTCTGAAATTTTGCGCCACTTTTATTATGGTGTGTTTTTTTAATGTAAAATATTGTGCTTATTGCACCATTGCTTACCGCAGCTATAATGCAGAAAGTATGTTTTGTTTTCCACAGAAAACATATAAGCCAAGGTTGGAGGGTTAGACAGTAGGCTATCAGACCCGTAACCTCATGAAAAAGGTGTTGTGCAGTTTCATAAGTGATGTGAGGTGGGAGAATACAGCCCTAATTCAGTGTTTCAATAAAGAAAAAAGTCTTATTTGATGTTTTTATGTGCTTCAGAGGCTGAGATATTAAAGGTTCTTATAGGCTGAGAGTACCTTTTCCCAGAAAAGGCTTGGGCGTTTCACAGGCATTTTTCTTGTAGGTGTTTTAGGAATAAATGGGTTTAAGACCATAATGCAAAGTATGTCTGACCAGACAAACTCAGCAAATTATTGATGATCAGTGGTTCCCAAACTTTTTCTGTGGGGACCCCCTCACGACACACCATTTTTTCCCCCCAAAAAAAAATATCTCTGGATACGTGCTAAACTCCTTACCTGGCTATACGTTTTATCCATATGGAGATCTTGCGCTATAATTCCTAACCCTGCATGGTGTAGATAAGGTGTAGCTTGTCTGTTGCTGACAAATATCTCCAATTTCCTGTTTAACTCTAAAGCGCAAACACTTCAATGTATGCTTCAGGGTATGCTTTTGTGAAATTTTATAAAATATATAGAGAACGAAATAAACCGTTATTAACCGGTTTTGTGGATTTCAGAATAACGTTTCTGTTCCGGAACAGTTGAAGACCATTTTGTTTCCGTTTCTGTTTCTGCTCCTCATGAAATTGCGTAAAATTCTGTTCGTTCCGGTTTTCGTTCCTTGAACCGGTTTGAAGCCCTGCAATTCTGTCCGCAACCCCCCTGCAGTACTTCCGTGAATCTAACAATTGAACTTTCCATTTATATTCTTTAATAAAGGTGACTCACCACAAACTTCCGTCCAGAGGTCGCGTTAACCGACAAATGTCCGTCATTGACGGATTTTTTTGAAGGATGACGGAAAATTCTGAAGCCTGTCCGTCATTTTGACGGATCAATATTCAGGGTGATGATAAATAAATCACAAGTTTAAGTAGGCCTACGCCTCTATCGAGTAGAGCAAATATGCATTTAAATTAGGCATAGTTGTTAGCGCAGATAATTTCATGCTACTATCGTTTGCCTTTCTCCCTCTCTCCCTGCTTGTCATACCATGCGCCGCAGCTGGCCTGTGCGGCTGGCTGCAGCAGAGCGCGCGCCTCTGCACTTGCTCAAAATAATGAATTAAAATAACTAAGACGTTGCCACCATACACGTGTGACTTCGACTTTAAGATTCAGAACTATGTGTAGACCTAGGCCTACTACATTTACCGACTATCTGACTTTCTGCCAATGACGAAGTTGTCCCTCTATCGCCCTTCATAGAAGCATTCTTTCATAACTCCTCGCTTGCGAATAGCACGTTTGCTAGCCAGAACCTTCACTCAAAGGCAACGCAGGTCTAAAACGGCTTCAGGACATTAACTAATAAAAACGACGGATATTCAAGAACCTAAATAGGCCTAATACCAGGCAACGCGACGTACAACTTGGCAAACGTTGCCAGAAACGGCTAACCTTCTCTCATTTCCCATTATAGGCGATATGTTTTTATTCAGACAACTTTACCGCGCTCCCAGAGCCAACACATAAGCCGATGGGGCTACGTATGAGGCTCCCTTTACCGTCGCTGACATTTTTCAACAAAGTTTTGCGAAATCTGCTCGTCTTCCTGTTGTAGGCTTCAGTGCCTTTATCTACTGTCTGGGCTACACCTTTCTGCTTCAAGACGGCTTTCCTTTCCATTGTGCATGTGAAGTCCAACGCGAATATTATTTAACACTGCGCCTTCGTATTACAATCGGTGCATTAATCAGAGCAAAACGAGTGACTGACAGCTGATGGATAAAGCCCTGCACGCGTCTTTTAAAAAAGTGCTTGTGGTGACCATAGCGCTGAACACTGAAGCAGACGTGCGTCATGAGATATATCTGCAGCTTTTTAAACAGTGCAATGAGGGAGGCAGAGAGAGAAAGTGGACAGCAAAATTTACTCCATCCTTGAAGTTGGAGAATGAATGTCGAGTGAAAGGGGGTGTATTCACAGCGGTTTACTCTCAAGTGGCCGCAATTGCGCATGTGTTGTTCTCGGTGCGGGGTCGCGACCCCCCACATTGAGAAAGGAGGTGGAGGCGATGACGGATTTTGTTCGACCCTGTCCGTCAAAATGACGGACTGTAAAAAAGTCTAGCGCAACCTCTGTTCCGTCATGCCCAGGTCACTCGCCAGTTGGGTTGGCTATTAATTGCAATACATTTTAGATCACTTAACGTTTGATTAATTGTTGACATCCCTAGTTGAGAGAGAGGCTACAAGTTAGCATTAGTGTGCATGATTATCACCACCTCAACACAGGTTTTACTACTCTTGCTATCGCGACTGCAAGTCTCTTGAAGCTAGACATGCATTTGATAGTTCTGTGATCACGTAAACAATGTCTTAGCAATTTCAAGACAGCCACATCCCTCTGGGAGACTTCAAAATTGTTTATAGACTTTTCAGAGTTTGCTAGATTTCTTTTGTGGCCCATTTTCCCAGAGGAAAACTAAGTTGCCTAATTATGCACACCATAGGGGTTTGGACTCCTTCAATCATACCCTCTCTATATTTATACAGGTAGGTGTTGGAAAAATGTATAATTCGGCACACCCCGTTTGTGTGGGCCATCTTTAATGTTGCTTTAAATTCGAGTGACAGATGGGAGAACGTTGCATGGTGGAAAGCTGGTTGTTCTTGTCGCTAATGGTCATGGCCATCTCGGAATAAACCCAGTGCCGTTTTACTTCCTGACATTTACCCGGCACAGTGAGGTCATTCACATTGATGAGAAGGGCAGGGTGTGGATACAAACATTCATGTCTATTGAGAGACTAGTTCACCATGACTGACTTAGCAGAGTTATCATTTTGTTGATTGGTCAGTTGATGGTTTTAGGGAGTGGCTCTGGAAAGGTGAAATGGTTTGTGTCGAAAAGGTTAATACATTAGTTCATGCAGCTGCTCTGTGTAGTCATTTGGTTATGTTTATTTTACTGATCTACTGATCTTCTGAAGTGAGTTTAGTAAACAGCGTGCTCAGAGTGTTGCAGCAACACAGGGCTAAAAATGTGTTTAAGAAGATCTATGTGGAAGTTGATCTCCTAAAGACCAGATAAATTTGCTGTTATCCTATTAGTGCAACTGCAAGATGCCTTCGCAGGAGTCAGTTCCCTGCACCTAACTAATTGCTCTGTAATTGGTTTAGATGACAAGACAACCCCCGGGTTGGAAACATGCTATTTTAGCCGAGTCATAGTTTTTCCCAGTCAGCCTAACACGACACCTTATACAAGAACGGCCACGTCTGTCCTGTCCAAACCTCACCAGTCTGCAACCTTAGTGACTCCAGTGGCGAAAGGCCAGAGCCAGATAGAAATTTTCATTCTAGTCGAGAACAAATCACACACATGGGCATACAACTCACACAACAGTATTTTAAACTGATATTTGACCTGGCTATAAAGTGTAATAAATTAACCCATTTTTATCTATTACAATATCTCAACTATGAAGTTGACTAAAAGTGCTTTCTCACTCTCACGCGCACACACACGACTTATAATAATAATATATAATTAACAACAATATTGATGATTATTATTTATTTGGAGGACTGCAGTGTGTTGTGGCTGTTACCTTTAAGAAGAGTCACCCTGTTCTCAGGATCGTTCATCTCCTGTTCATCCATTTGTCCCTCTTTAAAAATTAAAAATATAAACTTGTGTAAGCAAGCTTTAATTGTAATTGACATTACAATACTGAAACCCAAACTGAAACCCTGAACAAATTCATGTCATATTTGCTCCATTATGTCATTATGTCTTATCTTAAAAAAAAAAAAAACAATAGCATACTTTCTAACACACAAAATCAAATTTAAATAAACTTAATAGTTTTTACCTGAAGTATCGTCACTGCTTCTGTCTTTGCTGGGGCTCAGTGTGTCAGACATATCCGACTCTTTCGCGTCCATTTGATTTTCTGAAGCAGAAACAGATTAGAAGACACCACTGAGATGGAGGCAGGGGGAGTAACCTGGTTGATGCAAGTTATTCAGCAATCTTACGACATTCACTCTAGGCTAATTGACATTTACTTTTCGGCGTAGTGATCACTCATTATTATTTTTTAAATCCATTTTTGTTTTTAATTCCCTTTTAGTCTATACAGTGCAACCTGGAACAAAAAAATCCCCCTGTTCTGTAAATATATGGATTCTTCTACTTGGATCACTTTTTTGAACGTCTTACGTGCTTTTCTTTTCTCTATATATTGACTCAGAGGGCCTGCAGAAGAGTTCCTATGTGCCTGGGCAACTACTAGTTCATTCACACATAGGAAATCAAGGACTTTGCATTGCATGTGGTCCATATTACCCACCAGGTGATGGGGGCATGTCAAGGGGCACTCCAAATAGTGTGTGTGTGTGAGTGTGAGTGTGTGTGTGTGTGTGTGTGTGTGTGTGTGTGTGTGTGTGTGTGTGTAGAATTTACGTTTGGAACTCGGATAATCTGTGTGTGTGAGAGAGAGAGAGAGAGAGAGAGAGAGAGAGGAGAGAGGAGAGAGAGAGAGAGAGAGAGAGAGAGAGAGAGAGAGAGAGAGAGAGAGGAGAGAGAGAGAGAGAGAGAGAGTGAGAGAGAGTGTGTGTGTGTGTGTGTGTGTGTGTGTGTGTGTGTGTGTGTGTGTGTGTGTGTGTGTGTGTGTGTGTGTGTGTGTGTGTGTGTGTGTGTGTGTGTGTGTGTGTGTGTGTGTGTGTAATCTGGGTTATAATCCCTGCAGGATTGAGAGCTCACAAGCAACTGCCACACCAGCCACAGCTGCCAAACAAACTGACCACTTGTAAAAGTCTGTGTTCGGGAGATATGTTTGTGCTGTTTGAAAAAGGTACCATAGCAAGACTGTAACTGGTGTTATTAAAATACTGTATGTATTAGGGGTGTAAATAATAATCAAAATGTATCAATGCATCGGCCAGCGATTTAATCGAATTGTGAATTGCTTCGTATCGTGGGGCATTCTTTTTTATTGAAAATAACTGTATCGCTGGCCCCTGTCCAATGCCCTAGCTCCATAACATAATAGTAGTGGAAAAATAATTGGAAAAAATCGAATCGAATGCATCATATCGTGGGGAATTCTTAAAGTGGTGGTTCGCTATTTTAGACATGAAGCCCTGTTTGTGTGACTTCTGGGGTGAAGTAGAGATGAAACTCACCGAGTGGTCAGAGGTGAGCAGAGATACGTTGGCTCGAAAATCACAGCGAAATATGCTTCCAGAGAAGATATATTATCATTATTGTCCATATTCATTGATTGAATTGGTTTGACTAGTATTACTCCGTGCAACCGGAAATGGGGGTGTTTGTTTACGTTTCTATCTATGGTTTGTATGCAAGCTGTAGTTTTTGTAGCTTGTCCCGCTCAAAGACAGCCGTTCTACCTCGCTCCTTGATGTCTACACAAAAATAGGTCCTCCAAATGCAAAACAACAGTTAGAAGGCATATTTCGCTGCAATTTTCATGTCAATTTATCGCTGTCTACCACTGACCACACGGTGAGTTCCATGTCTTTTCAAACGAAAATGTAATGCCATTTTATGATCGATTGCTTGAGTGCTCCATTGGAGTCAATGTAAAGGTAAGGGGGCTGCAGTCTTGGATACCCAAATGCTCCGTTCAGAAGTCACACAAACAGTGCTTAATGTCTAAAATAGCGAACCACCACTTTAAGTATCGAAAATATTCTAATCCCTGCTTTAAGAAATCGATACCATATCGTATCGTCATGGAGGCTGTGATTTACACCCCTAATATGTATTTAAGGCGAGACACGGCAGGTGAAATATCGATTTTTTCATGCCCTGGTCAAATGTGAGATTTTGGGCTAATTTGCATCTTTAACTTATCTTTCATACTACCATAGAGAAAACATTAAAATTACACATATAAGTGTCTGTTTCAGCCCATTTTGTTCAACCGCGGCACCCATTTTCGCCTACATTTACCAAGAATCCTGCCTTTTCAGCAACCAATCCTGACTCTCCGAAGGGGGGTTTACAGGACTAAAGTAGATTCATTGGCTGGCGGTGCTTTTCTGATTCGCCCAGTGCCTCACGTGTTGTCTTTGACATTTCCGTCTTAGCTTGCTGCGGGAACTTCAAAATATCTTTGCTGTACGAAACAGTCTACAAAAAGAAAGACACAATTGTGTTTAGCAAGGTCCGTGATAATATATCATCCGGCCGAATTGCCACATAATCATCCAAGGAACAGCACGTGCGGTCGTAAATTGTTCGCAAACTTGAGGAGTGCGAGACCCAGCAATGGTCCGTCTCTCGTCTAAATGAGATGATAATGAACATCTGTGTCCTAACTATGCCGAATCGGATCTGTCAATAAACAGTCATCCAAACAACCAGGGCTTTTGCAGTAGTCTGCTTCTGAGCGCAACAGTTGTAAAGGAGAGGGTGGTTACAGGCGACATGCGTCCACATGACTGCAAAGTGAGACCTGTGGAGATGTCGCCTTTGATGTAAAATTGCGCACAGCGCTTTTGGCACACGATTTGGGCATGGGTTATGCTTCGCTGAAAAAGATTAGCAAGGTTTTGGGGATCCCTTCCCTTGATTTGAAAACGTACCAGCGACATGACAAAAGAGTTAGGGCAACAGGTATCCAAGGTTAGGCCTACAGAAAGATGAATGATTACAGAATTGATTATAATAACAGAGAGGATAATAAATAATAATAAACGATAATAAATCCTCTCTGATAATAGGCCTAATGTAGGCCTAGGCTACTAATAATAAATATGTAGCCTACTGTATTAAGTAGGCTGTAGGCATACACATTATTATGACAGGTAGGCCTAAGTATGCTATGTTACACCACTAGTAGTAAACATAACAACAGATAATATTAGATTAGGCTAAAATAAATAATTTGACAAAAGCCTATAATTTAATGAATGCAAAAAACATCCATAACAATAGGATAACAAAATGGCATAACATTGTTGTGGTAAGTTATGCTTTTGAAAAAGTTTTCGGTTTTCAATTCAGTGGCAAAAAAAGTTCCTTCGTCCTAAAAAAGAGCATTATAATATATCTGGTCTGCACTTCAACTGAGAACATGCAATGATATATCTGACTTCATACCCTCAATGTTACCATGTGAGGTTGTACAAAAACAAACTATTTACTGGCCCAGTGATGTGCACAGGCCTTTTCATGAGACAAAAGTATCCCAATTTAGTTTTATCATGTAGGCTGTTGCAAAACACTGGCATCTAGCAAATAGAGACTATAAGACTATAAGACTAATAGAGAGTACATAACAAGTTACAAGTATTGAGTTATATGGGCTCGCTGCCCAAAAACAGTGTTTGTGGGGAGAAACAGAGTGGAGGCGACTGTAAGCATGGCCATATCATCATTCAATGAGGGTGCGTCAGCCATCCTTAATGTGATGGCCAACCTGTGGCTGGAGAGCACAACACAGTGGTGTAGTCTACGTAGAACGCAGGTATACGCCGTATACCCACTTCTTAATTTTGGTAATTTCCGTATACCCACTTCTAATGTACCGTATACCCACTTCTAATGTTCAGTATACCCACTTAAAAATAATTTTCAATATTTAGAATATCCGTTTCATCAACGGCCACTTCTCATGGAAGCATTGTAATTTAACAACACAGCGATATATTAGACTTTATTAATTCGGAGATTGCGTCAATCATTCGACGGTAGGTATTTCCAGATATGAACGCCTTTCAGTTGACCACTGGGCTGCTGTCACAGCGGCGCCATATTTAACCGGTATCATAATTATATGGCCAGCACCAATCAGTTCCAGGCTATACGCACATTATCCTGTAGGTGGTGGTAGCATAAATGCAAAATGTAATGATGCAGGTCAAAGATGGCGGCGCCCGGGGTTAGGCTATGCCGAAAGGCTGAATAGTTACAATTCGGGTCCATTTAACTATGGTTTCATTGCGACCTACCAATCAGACGCGGATATTCTGCCTTTCATCCATCAAAACAAAAATCTAGCATGGCGCGTGTATCGGTAGTTGCTAAAGGTTGCTAAATTGTAAACTCGAGGCATCTACGAAATGTCCTTGTACATCTGGAGTGACTCATGTTCTCACCATTTGGATCGGATTATACAACTATCATCTCAACATCCGTGGGTTCGCGTTTGCAGGGTAGACTTTCCAGGGCTGTGACAGGTAGGCTAAGGTGTTTAATAACATTATGACTTACCCCCTCGTCTAACTTTCACGAACATTCAAGTTTAGTTCAAGCTTAAATATTAAGTGTTCTGCCCAATTGTTAATGATTTTAATGACATAAATGGGCATGTCGAAGACACACAACCTGTTTCATGATGTGATGGTGTTCTGCTACTTTAAAACAATCACTCTGTTAGGCCTTGCTTTATGACCGATGAGTACAAAGATCAGGGGTGGATTGGGAAGAATTTCTCCACCGGGCCAATTTTGCCAAAGCTGGCCCCATACCAAAAACATTTAAATAAATATATAAATAAATATAGCCAAGGCTACACTGTATATTGTCACATGTGTGTGCCCTTGAAAGGTTCTATATATTGTGCATTCTTTTTTCAATCACTTTTTGTACTAATGTATTATTACAATTTTTATTAGCCTACATTATTATGTTCAATTCTGGTTGAAATTTGCATTATCAAACTGTAACCTTTCACACTATTTATAACATAATCATTTTTATAGTGACTTCCAATTTGGATCAGTAATTGTTTCCCAAGTTCATGACCTTTACTTCACAGAAAGTACAAACTTCAGATTTGCACAACAAAACTTTGTTGGATTTTTTATCCAACCAATTCAGGTGAATGTAAACACCAGTGGGTAAGCCATCATTCGTGACCAGGATCAGTTCCGAAATCTGACCACTAGATGGCAGTATACACTAGGGAAATACTCCAGGAATCTATTGACATCCAAGAGCAGGTATAGGCCTATGCATTATACTGTATTATATTATTTTATATTATATTATGTATTGTATTCTATTATATTATATTATATTTATATTTATATTATAAGCACTGTCACATTTTACTCAAGGTGCTTAATCTAAAAAGTAAAATGAATGACGAAGAACTGTTATAGATAGATAGAATAGATTTTACTAGGGCATTAGGGCATGACTATTGAACATCTTTCCGATGGAGAGTTGGAAATTGAGATATTGAGATGCAATACATTTTCGTACCATATAGCCTCTTTGCTCAAGTGCCTTGTACAACAACTCTGATACATGGACGCAAACATTTTTGTCACTTAGATTGGTCGCGAGGGGGTGGCGTCCCGAGCCCTAGCTTGGTAACCACCGAGCCTATGTCTGGCCGAATATACAGTATACCCACTTCTAAACAGTAGACTACACCACTGACACAACCATCACCCTAAACACCATCAGGGAAGCCGACATGCTGAGGGTAACCAAAGCAAATGCCATCCTGTCTCCCCAAGCAAAGAAAAAGAAAACTTGAGGACAATGAAAGAAAAGTGAAAAGGCACCAGCAAGAACAGGTTGAAGGTGCGACATATGGGGCAGGGATGGACATGTAGGCCCAATGTTCTGTATATGCAAATCAATGAATTACCATAGCCTACTAAAAATAGATTACACAAAACATGTATGTTTTAATCATTTTGATTTAAGCTATGAAATTTTCATGGTGATATGTGTAAGCTAAAATGTTCTCACCTGCACAATATCGTAATTAACTGTTACAGCAGTTTTTGGCTTTCTGTGGCTGTCATGTTATTAAATTACTTGTTTAAATGATCTTTACATATTCATAACTGTTATGACTAAGAGGTTGAACATTTATTTATTAATTTTTTTCATTTTTAGGTGCACATTTCTCAGCCTGTGTTGAACCTAGGCACATCATACTTTCCAGTTTCACACATAGCATTAATATGAAGACATTCCCAGCTGGATTTATTTATAAATTGTTCCTGGCCAGATTTATGGGTCATTTTACCTGGAAATCATGGCGGAAAATAGGGTTTTAAAGGTCATGATTGTATATTTTGATTTCCCAAGTCATAAAAGCAGATATCCTAAAATCCATCTGGGTATTTTTGTCATTTGATGAACAAAATAAAAATAGAATTTTGGTCTTAGATTTATCAAAGTTAAAATTTCATGCACCAGAAATATATCCAAAAATTGCGCATATTTAATGAGATTCACTCTCTTCCAGCCGTTTTCTGAGTCTGCCAAGCTAGCAATTATAATTGGATCTTATTGGACCAACTAGTGTCTAGCTGGGCCCAAAAGATTCAATGATAGTTGCTAGCACTGAACCAGAAGTAACATCAACAGATGAATAGAACGGCTGAACATAAGAAAGGCAAAACTCAATTATTTAACTCAAGGGGAGATGTAAAATAATCTTATTTCCAGAAATGGTACAGTATCACTTTAGAGGAGAAGTCCGTCCAATTTCAGTTGTATTGCTTACTCTGCCTTTGATGTCAGCACATGAAGACTCACCTTTTTTTGGGGGGTGGAAGGGGGGGGTCAGCAATTTATGAGACCCTGTTTAAAGTAGGGCTGTGAACGACCAAGGATTTTGTTGGTCGACCAAAGGTCGTCATTTACTCCGACTAATCGATTAATCGCGATAATTTGTTGCAGCGTAACTGTAGGCTATAGTATAGTTCACTGGAATGTCCATCAAGCACTTAGTGTCTGTTTATGGTCTTAAATGATACGCAGCGTTTCTCCTTTTAAATGACCCATGCTGGTTTTGTTTATCGCTGGACTGGAGTCTTGACAAGAGTTGCCGTTCAGGGCAGCAAACAGAATTCTGATAAGTTGTCGGTGAATGACATAAGCCCCGTATACATCGAAGGCGAACTAAGTGACCTGCGCGGCGAAAGTCATTGTTTCTCTTTGGAGGGAAGGCGAATATTAGGGTTACAACGTACACACACCCCAAAATATGTTCATATTTGGTGGGGGTTCTTTGGATGTTGGCCAGCACGGAGTAAAATTGTACAGCCAAGTGATCAAGCAAAGTGGTATGGAAGCTAACGAAGTGCGAGTTAGCACCATGACGTTGCAACATAGCATTTTGGATCTTCAGATTATGCGCCGACACGTCTTCACTCTTCACACTTTTTAAACCGTCTGCAATAAACGGATAACTATGCGAGACGAGACGGATGCAGGCGGCACCCTGAAGTTTTGTCAACCAATGGAATGAACGAGTCGAGTGAGGTAGGCTATTGTAGCAAACGGTGCCGGTAGAACTAGTGTCTGTGTACGGGTGCGTGTGTATGAGAGAGGGAGGGAGAAGAGAGCAGCATCTGCCGTGGTGGTGAACGCACCTGTCGCTCGAATTTGCATGATCATTCTCGCCCGACGTTAGTGACCATTGGTTGACAAGCAATCTGTATCCTTTTCAAAAAGAATCCCATGTTTTAGCGCTCCTTCCAGACATGGCCAAAATAACTTAAAGCCTTCTATCCTTGTCAAACAAATCAACAGGTCTTCCTTCGGGTCACGCCTTTCAAGTTAAGAGTCCTGAAAGCCCTTAGACGAGACGCTGTTTTTTTTCCCCTCCACTGCGACCAATCGACCAATGGGATTCGGTCGACAAGATTTTTTTTTTGGGTCGACCAACGATTAGTCGATTATTTGCGGACAGCCCTAGTTTAAAGCATTTATAACTGCCCGAACAGTATCATGTTTTAAAAAGAAATGTACAAGCCATTCACTGCAATTCAATTGACACTCGCTGTTTTCCCTGCCCTCACATAGCAGTGGTTCCCAAACTTTTATTTATGTTAACTGTGCTTTTCTGTGTTTATAGAAAGTCCCTTCTGTCTGTGAACCCCCCACACCTACCCTTAAGCCCCCCCAAAACCTCCTTATGGGTCCCAACCACCAGTTTGGGAACAACTAAATCTATAGAATGTAATGAATAGCAAACATACCTTTCAGTCTCTCTGGACTGGCCAGGCTGTTGTCCCCTGCAGTTTGGTTATTCTGGAGATGTGCATCTATGACTTCTAAAGCACAAACAAAACACATTTACAACAATAAGCTGCTGAACCAAAGAAAGCTGTACAAAATATGTCCATGATGTACAAGTCACATTTGGCTAGACCCCACCTTCACTAGGTCCCCTGTAAATATAACTTTATTGCAAATGTAATTTCTAAGATTGCAACAGAACATGTAATTTCATGTGAACCATTAAAGGAACAGTCCACCCTTTTTTGATTTTCACATATTTGCAGCATTTCCAATCATTATTCATGAATGTGCATATAATTTTCTTCTCAGTGTTTTCGGTGCTTAGGTTATGCTAAGAATTCTGATTCCAATACATCTATCATAATCACTGGAAGTAAATGGGAGCATTAGCTTCAAGCCACAAATGGTAAATGGTAAATGGACTGCATTTGTATAGCGCCTTTCCACTCTTTCGAGCACTCAAAGCGCTTCACATTGTATGCCTCACATTCACCCATTCACACACCAGTGGTCGTGGCTGCCACGCAGGGTACCACCCTGCCACCGGGAGCAACTTGGGGTTAAGTATCTTATATCTTAAGTATCAAGCACACAATGATGGAGTCTGGCCAAGCAGGGCTCAAACCTGCAACCTTTGGGTTGCTGAACGGCTCCTCTACCACCTGAGCTACCACCGGCCCCACACAAGTGATCACAGGACAGGATTAAACATCTGCTGTGCGTCCCATATCAAATAATTTCATAGTGTCCCTACTCTATTCTCCGTGACAATGTGCATACCGTTCCGTGACCTCCGTATCGAGATCGGTTCAATACGAATACATGCACCGACCCAGCCTTATGAATGATCGTTATCTTTGCTAGCACTGTTTCTTTAATGACTATAGGCCAGTCAATCTCTAAAAAGGTCCAAACCCTGGACGAACTGCAATAGTAATGGTTCCTACTTCTAAGTGATCCTTAAACCTCCTTGTATCACATATTAAAAATCTACAGCTTTATATTTAGTGGAACATACTTTTTTCGAGGGCAAAGTTGGCAGATTTCCCATTCATTTCTCCATATATAATAGGGAGAGAATATGAAATAAAAGATGAATAGGGTAACATTTTAAACTATGGCATATTCATTTGAAACTTTCACAGTTGGTAACTCCTATTCAGGCGAACAATTTTTGTATTGCAAGTTTTCTGGAATATGATGATGAAATATGCAAATGAGGTCATATGTACTGAAATATGTGATAAAATCTGTGGTACAGACCAAGCATAAAACAAATTGCAATAGTAATGCTTCATACATTACACTGATCTTTCAACCCCTCTGCCCTACATATTAAAAATCTACTGTCATCAATTCAGTGGAACATACCTTTCCCAATGTCAAAAGTATCCGATTTCACCCACTGAATGGCAAAATGCATAGGAAATCTGCTACTTCTCACCTTCAAAAAAGTATGTTCCACTAAAGTGATGAAGGTAGATTTTTCATATGATGTAGTGTGGATTAAGTATCAATAAAAAGTGTAAATCATTATTTTTGCAATTTGTTTTATGCTTTACCCGTTGTTGCATAATGTATCATATATTTAAGTAGATGTGATCTCATTTGCATATTTAATCATCATATTTCAAACAACTTGCAATACAAAAAAATCTTTGTCTTTGCTTGAGTAAATTACTGTGAAAGTTTCAAATTGATACCTTATTGTTTAAAATTGTAGCCTATTCCCCAAGTATCTCCTATATTGTCTCCCTATGGGAAAATGAATGGGAAATCTCCAACTTTGACCTTGAAAAAAAGTATGTTCCACTAAATATAAAGCTGTAGATTTTGAATATGTTATTTAGACATACCTAGGGATTACAAAAAACATGGAATGATCACTATTGCAATTTGTTCCGGGTCAAACGCTAGATTGACTGGCCTACTAGGTTAGAGAAAGACATTTATAACCTGAAACGGGTACGTTTTTGATCATGACCTTCACCTCACAGTTACACAAGGTCAATTGTCCTGTAATGATTAGAAATTTAGTAGACATCTGCATCTGCAACCCTAACCAAGTTGTCTTTTCAATAGCCACATTTCCACAATCTATCTTAATTCCGAATAAATAGAACAGTAATATAAAATAAATACTATGTCTCGTCCTCACAAAGACACAACTTCATTTGATTCTGTTCAACATGTGGGGTTCAGGAAGTGTTCTGATTGGGCAGTGGCTACATGAGTATTGTCTTGTGTCATGACCTTTTGAATCATTATGCTGAATGAAAACCTGCAATTAAACGTACCTGGAATGTAAGTGCTTTCCTTTTCCTTTTCCTAATTCCTTAATTCAATTATGTCTATTCAGAATAAAAAGGTGCAACTGACATCCAATTTTCTTTCCATTGCTACAACTCAGAACACAGAAACGCATTCTTACCATCAAAGTTGGCTAGCTTGTGTATTGAGGAATCCACTGCCTCCTTCAACTGTTTCACAGCTGCAGAGGGAAAAGTGAAAAGAGAAGAGTTACTACCATCACCAAGTGGATTAACACAAACGGACCTGCTCTACAAAGGCGAAGTGCAGTAACTACACAAACATTGCAAATGAGAAAAATGCCTTTAAAGTTTTGGTATTAGGTTGGATATTGTAGTTTAAAAAAAATTGACATAGCAATATCTCTAAAAGGAACACATTTGGTCCATAAGGCTTTGCCACAAGATGGAGGTGGTATAATTAAGACCATTTTCGGTCTAAAATCAAATTGTTTATGGTTTGGTGAGAGCAGAATGAAAAATATGCTTAATACCAGTTAAAGGTTTGATGACCTTCACATTAAGTACCTT
Source organism: Engraulis encrasicolus (assembly GCF_034702125.1). NCBI lineage: Eukaryota > Metazoa > Chordata > Actinopteri > Clupeiformes > Engraulidae > Engraulis > Engraulis encrasicolus. The sequence continues at coordinate 54,990,639 of NC_085870.1, read as the reverse complement.
AGAGACTACCAAAGATTCAACATTGGCATTGAAAAAAACTCATCAGAATATATAATGTAGTGAAGTGTTTTATCACAGCTTAACCCATTTTGATCGGGAGACACATCTGTGTGGTTTTTACATTTCCATTTTTTACCTTTTTTAACCCCCCACCCCTAACCCAATACAACTCAATGTGTTTTGAGGGAGAGAAATGCAGTCAATGACCCAAGAACACTCTCCTCACCATCATGCATTCAAGTGGTCACATTCTGATTTGAAGGTGTTTGTTTGGCCATGGCACAGGACAATTTCACATTGTCAACAATTGGATGGAGGGAGACATGTATCGTACAATCTTGAGTGCCAACCTCCTTTCCTCCACGACTAAACTGAAGGTGGGTTATAGATGGGTCTTCCAACATGACAATAATTCGCATCATACAACTACACTCTTTTGTCTTCTTTGGCTAGAGAGGGGTCAAATACTTACCTGTGTCCTCTACTTGGCACCCTCCCCTTGAGCTTACTAAGTAGAGATTGTCAACAATTGATCCGACTTTACCTTAGTTTTATTTTTTACATTTCATCTGAGTATTTTTTTGGGAAACTTTGGGATTTCTTATCAATCATCTTATAAATTAATCGTAAGTCGGTCGAAAAGGTCAATCAACTAAAAGTGAATTGATCAATAATTTGCATCCTTACTTAACAGGTTTTCAACGCGAATGTGGTCTGGGAACTCAGACGGCCATGAAAGTTTGATAAACGTTTAAGGCTATTACGCACATTTAAGACCCAGTGTTGACCCATTTTCAGGTTTCAGGCTGAGGACATGATGTTGATTTAGATGTCTGCATTTCAAGGTCCACAGGGCTTTTTGAGGATAAGCAGGGCAATTCCATATCTTGTTTTGTGTAGACCATATAATGTTTTTGTTGCTAAAAAATATTGGTCTCATCTGAACAAAGCATGATGACCAAGTTATATAGCCAGAAGACTGAGGAAAAAGCGGTGTTGAAAAGAAAACCGCAATACTAATGAGGGGCTAAGAAAGACATCAGACAATATCCCTGCCAGCCTTGGCAGTGAATTTAGTACTAACAAGTAGTATGGAGACCACAAACTGTAGTGAAACAATCTTTACACATATTGAGTTCAAAAGAAAGGAAAGGCTCGTGGAGTACAATACAGTTATTCCCCTGCACAGATTACTGGGTGAGCATGGTTAAGTGTAAAATGGAGGTGGTGAGGTGAGCTCTACCCCGAGAAAAGGAAAGCACTCGCCCATTCAGTGAATAACCAGAGTGTGTTGCTGGCAAAAGGTGAAGGGGAAAAGCATCAAAGTAATAAAAAGGAGAAAAATGCAAGCAGCATGCTGTATTAGCGAAGAGAACATGTGATGCGGAGGTAGGTAAGCAAGAGGGACGACTGACGGAGGGGCTTTACGTGCCCGGTCACCACACTCACCTAAACTGTTGTTTTCCTTTATGCTTTTCTCCTGCAGTTGCTCTAACCTCACTGGAAAAGGAATATGGGCAGATGTGGGAATTAATTTACTAGTGAAGACCCCAAGCTAAAAACCGTCCGTGTGTGTGTGTGTGTGTGTGTGTGTGTGTGTGTGTGTGTGTGTGTGTGTGTGTGTGTGTGTGTACACGATGTGTGTATTCATTTGGAAAACATTGGGGATGTCATTTCAAACGGTCTCCCATATATGAAACTAATTCTGAAAGATTTTTTTTGCACGTTATGATATTGCTATCAAGTACATAGTCATACATTATTTACAGTATATACTCACATACAAAGCCTAAAATCTAGATGTCTGTCTTAATGGAAGGCAATGCAGAGGAGTATAAACGAATGCAGCCGAATAACAAGCTCCTAGAGCCCTGAAACATGTAGGCATGTTTGTACCCAGGGAGGGGGATGTGGATAATATGTTGAATGATATGCAAACATGTAAGGATGGTGGACAACAAAACTGGACTGTGAAAATTATATGCAGAATGTTGACTTAATGATTGATTTGCTAAACAAGTTCGACATGTGGACAAAGATGCGTCCGTCTATGCACCACCGCATTGTGGACACAGGAGGGAATAACAATTGAAAGAAAACGTTTCAGACGGACAGACCGACGGACATACCTTCTTATAGAAATGCTAGGACGCATCTAAAAAGAGAGTGAATTAATTTCATGTATGGGAGACCTCATATATGAGATGACAAACCACCAGTAGGTCCTTTTTAAGTCTTTGTTACTACAGTAGCCTAAGAGGATTGCTGTTAAATAACACCCCAAGCTAAAAACACATGCATTATTTTTAAAATGTTTTTAGATTAGATATATCTTCAGCTGCAAGCATGTGTGTGTGTGTCTGTGTGCGCGTCATGGGTACACTAAACACACACCTTGTAGCGCTGCAAGCCTTTCGTTGGTGATGTCCTGAAAATTACTGACAAAATGCCCCAAGCTAAAAAACCATGCACTATTTTAAAATGTTTTTAGACTAAATATATCTCAACTTGCAGGCCTGTGTGTGCGTGTTTGTGTGTGCGTGTGCGTATGTGTGGCTAGAGGCGGACGTTTCATTAGGCAAACCTTCATATGGGCCCCCAAATGTCACACCAGTCGCGATAAACACACAAAATAGGTAGGCCTGGTCTTAATTTGTCACTTATGTAAAGTAATCAAAGACAAAAATCAAGACAAAAAATAACACCCTTGCTCCTTCCATGCAAACTGGTGACTTTGGTGAAGAATGTCTTTTGAAGGGCCCTCGTTGGTATTCCGCCTAGGGCCCCAAAATGGCTAGATCTCCCGGGCACCGGGTGTGTTGCATGGGTAGGGTACCTTGCAGCGCTGCAAGCCTCTCGTTGGTGAAGTCGTTGTCGGCTTGCAGGGCCTCTATTCTGGCCTGCAGTGCCTGCTCCTTCTCCTCCATCTCCTCGATGCGCAGCTGCAGAGCCGCCTTCTCACTCTGGCCCTTCTGAGTCAGCTCCTCCTGACGGCTCTCTGCCAGCTAAATAATAATAATAATTAAAAAGAAATTGATTTCGTAAAATAAAAATAAGTGCTTCTCATTCTGTCCCTTCCAAGCCAGCTGCTCTTGACGGCTCTCAGTCAGCTGCAAGCAGAACGTGGAAGTAGTTCCATTTTTTACAAAAAGATTGCGGCTCTTTGCCAGCCTAATAATAACGATACATTTTATTTGTAGACAGCCGTCTTCTCTGCCATCTCTCATTGCCTTATTAGATTGGCAGGTATGCCATTACTGGCAGGGAAAAGCTAGGATGGTCGGGGACCGCTAAGAGCGTCTTCCTTGAACACAGTAGCATTTCTCGAATGCTTGGTGGAAAAAAAACACAATTGCGAAAAAGTAACTAAAACGCCTACAAAACGAGTGCAATAGTCAATCAAAACAGTCATTTGATGATGCCAACACAAAAAGACAAAAAAACAACCTAAACAGCTTCAAAGTTTATAAAAGTTTGGGTGCTGCGGTAAAGGCAGCTAGATGGTGCCATCACCATAGTTTACACTGCTAGGTTACACTGCTAACTTAGCTTTATATTAAAATAATAATTAAAATATCATATGATCCATCCAAGTCAAATTCAGACAGGCTAATAATAACAGACAGGTTAACTTTAACTTCAGACATGTTAACTTATTATATTTTTTTATTCTATTATTGCCAGTATTTTATTTTAATCTACAAAGTGGATTCCAAAAAATGTGGGACACTTAGTGTTTTGTGAAAAAAATAATGTCATTTTCAAAACATTCAATCTGTTAAGATAGGCCATTGAGCAAAGACAACATATCAGTTGTTAAATCCAAGCAGAATTATTGTTTTGAGGAAAATGTGCTCAATTAAAATTTCACCCTTGCAACAAATCCCACAAAAGTTGGGACGGGGCCAATAAAATTCTTTTTAAAGGGGTATGCCACTATTTTGGGGCTTAATACAGTTAAAATTGTTGGCTGGGGTTTATAAAGGTGGTTAAGTGTCTTATTTTTCATGTAAGCCGTTGCCTTGCTTTAAGACAAGATAAAAGAGGGAATATGTCGCTAAGCTAGTGAAAGTCAATGTATCCATGTAGCATGCTACAATGCTACACGGATGCATTGACTTTCACTAGCTTAGCGACATATTCCCTCTTTTAACTTGTCTTAAAGCAAGACAACGCTTAACATGAAAAATAAGACACTTTACCACCTTTATAAACCCCAGCCAACGAGTTTAACTGTATTAAGCCCCAAAATAGTGGCATACCCCTTTAAGTTGGATAAGGCAAAAGACAAGACAAAGGAAAAAAACTTTGACTGATGGTGGCTATGTATGCGGTTTTAAATGAGTATATCATTCAGCATTCATTTTAATCCTCCACATGAGTAAGAGGATATGCCATAACCAAGGCACTACTGCACCTCCTTACTATCATATCGCTGTCTTTGAGATTGATCACTAAATCAAGCTGAAATATTCATCCTCTATGCAACCTGGAGAGTGCATGACTCCGTCATTTTAAAGAAGGATGAAATATTTTCCTTTTTGTAATCAGGATAGTTTCACATGTCTCTTGAGTCGATCTACAATTAAATTTGCCACATGCAACACTGTAAATGTCTGTATCATGTGCATTTATCAAGTGTTGTGTTCATGCTCATTTTTTCAACAGCTGTCATTGTTGAAGTGTCATAGTATGCTTATTGACAATGTGTATTTCATGATCTCATAACTCATACAATGACTTCACATAACCCTACATTACCGACATTGGCATTATACGCCTGCAATTTTGATCAATCAATCTTTCTGTGTAATAGATCAGTAATAAGTCGCTCAACATCTTCGCTTCTGAGTGACACTGCCTCTCTGTAATGGTCTTTCATTTATGCAACCATGTTGGCAGCCAATATAGTTCCTTTTATGCTGTTCTTTCTTGTGTCGGTTTTTTTTTAGAAATATCTAACTATTACAACATGTCCCAGCTTTTTTTAGATTTGTTGCATTGGTAATTTTTTTAAAGAACACATATTTCCCCAAATCAATACTTTTGCTGGCTTTAACCGTCGATATGTTGACCTTGTGCTATTGGCAATCTTGTGCATGGATTGAATGTTTTGAAAAGTGCAGCATTTTGCTTTTATTCACAAAATACCAAGTGTCCACACTTGTGGAATCCGCTTTGTACTATAGCTACTGTAAGGGTTTTTTAGACTTGTCTTTGTGTACTGTCTACATTTCCAAGTGTTTCTTGTCTTTGAACTCGTTGACCATGTCATTGTTCTTGTTGGCTATGGACTTTTATTATTATTATTATTATCATTAGTTATGGTTATTATTATTATTATTAGTTATGGTTATTATTATTATTTACACTTGCTTTGATGCCCTCATGCCTACGTTCATAATTCAATTAAGCAGTGCTAGCTACTTTTTGGAGATCTACCGCCCTGCTTAAACGTGGGAAACACTTCTGACAGCCGCGCAGAGTTACAATTATGTTGAAAAACAATGATTTTGTCACTGACAAGGTGCATTTTTAAGTCACCAGATTCACTAAAGAGTCACTAAAGCCCCTCGATGAGTTCGCAAGGGACGGCAAAAAAGTTGCTAAATCTAGCGACAAAGTCGCTAATTTGGCAACACTGAGCATAGAGTGTGAACTTACCTTGATCTTGTCGGTCAGGTCTTTGATCTCGTTGACGGCGCCGTTGTACTTGTTGGCCAGCTCATGCAGCTCCTCCTGGCTGCGCTCGTTCATCTCCTTCAGGTGCGTGCACTCGTCTTCTGTGTTGCTAAGACTCCTCTGCAGCGCACACGCACGCGCGCACACACACACACACACACACACACACACACACACACACACACACACACACACACACACACACACACACACACACACACACACACACACACACACACACACACACACACACACACACACACACACACACACACACACACACACACACACACACACGTTTTCTTAACAAAAATGAATTAATATCACAATGACTACAAATCACAATTGATCTCACAATGACGATAGTCTCTAGATATATCATGCAGCCCTACTTTAAATAATTGATGCCTAGGGCACCTGCAAAAACCGCCTGCTAAATGCCTAAGGGCCTCTGCACACTGGTTCCGCCAAAGTGTGGCGCACTGCTCTGCCAACGATTGATTCCACAGTTTTCAATAGAGCCCCGCACACTGGTGCAGATATCCGGACATCTGTGTGCAGAGGGCAGAGGCCCTAACTGTACACACAAACAGCAGGTGTTGAAGGTGTGGAAAGCGGCGGAAGTAATTGATTTTGTATGGAAGAGCAAACATTACATTACATTACATTACATTGCATTTGGCAGACGCTTTATAACCAAAGCGACTTTCAAAAGAGGACATAATCAAGCCAACATCACAAGCAAATACAAAGTGCACAGGAGATATACAGAACAACAAGTGCAGTTGCAAAGAGGAGTTAGTTTTTTTTTTGTTTTTTTTTTAAAGAGTAAATAACAAAAAAAATAGCAAACAGCACAAGCAGCAAAAGCTGCAAAGTGTTTCTCGCGCCAAGGGCATGAAAAGCGATTAAAAGAGAAGTTGAACTACAGCAAAAATATGTAATGAGCTCAGCGGCAGCAGGCCGCAGCCAATGGAATGTTTACATTTTTCTAAACACGAGCTTCCGTTGGTCGCTCTCCCTGATCGAACGCTTCAGGCTGAATCATTTGCTAAGTTCATCGCCCCTGATCTGTGCTTTCCAGGAGAGATTCTGCAGTGTTTTAGGTCTTTCAATGCCTGCTGTCTACAGTAAGCCCTTTTTGGGAGAAGACGACCTCAGCCTATACAAATGTAAATAGCTCAGCCTCAGAAGCATATTATAACATTAAATAAGTTTAATTAAAAGTGAAGACCCTCGTCTTGCAGTAGAATGTGTTCATTCAGCTCTAACATGCCCACATTTTTTATTTTAAAAAATCTCAAATCCTACGAGCCTGAATGCTGCATCCATGCACAGGATAACGAAGATCTCTACCATTGAATGCCCTGGCCTCACCCCAACCGCACAGTTTTCTGTTAAAATCACAATGACTAAAATATATCGTCATTGCGATATCAATTATGATTTGTAGATACACACCCCCTGGCAAATAGTATGTAATCACCTGTTGTGGGGGATGTTTATTTGGTGGTTTCAATTTTATAGAAAAAAAGACGGATCACAGACGCAACACAACACTGATGTAATTTCAAAGGGCAACTGTCTGGCTAAACACTAAAAGAAGTCAAGATAAACTATTTGGTTAGCAAGTAATAGTTACTTTTTTAGAGCATGCATAGAGAAAAAAATATATAGAATCACTCAACTCCGAGGGAAAAAATGTGGAATCATGAAAAACAAACTAACTTCAAGAACACTTCAAGAACTTTGTTGCACCACCTCTAGGTTTCAAAACAACCCACAGCCTCTGATGAATGGCTTTAATGAATGAAAAACAGTACTCATCAATTTTGCTCAAACTTTCTCTGATTGCAGTTGCCAATTTGGATTTACAGGTTGGAACCTTGTCATGGACCATTTTCTTTAACATCCATCTCAGATTTCAATTTGGATTGAGGTCCAGACTGTTCGCAGGCTGATGTTTCTTTTTTTCTTTCATTTCATGTTATCAGAGATTTTACTGTATGACAAATAAAGTAAACCTTACCATCCCAAGAAAAGATTTCATCCTCCCCAAGCATGCCTTCAATTGACTGGATAAGATAAGTGTCCAAAACGACGTTAACTTGCGCATTTATTGAAAATATAATCCAGTCATGTCCCCAGTGCCTCCAGCTGGCATGCAGGCTCATAAAGCTATTCTCAATAACTGTGGACATTTGCACGTTTTCATCAGGCAGTCATCTTAATTTTTCATGAATCTCATACTGTAGGAACTGCACCAGACAACATCTCTAGCATCAATTTTTTCAAGGAAGATTCACAATTAATCACTGAAAATGACTTCAATCAAGTCATAAACAATCTGCTTGCTTTTTTCTTGGACCATTGAATGTTTTGTTTTTTCAATTTAGGTGTGTGTATGTTTATATATCAATGACTGCTTCTGTATGTAATGCCCATTTGCTTTAGACAATTTGAGATGGCAGTCAATGACTTTTCAATGACTACTAAAGTTTATGGTGACATTTTGATCTTCTGATCCAATCAGTTGAAGGGATGCTTCAGGATGATGAAATCATTTCTTGAAATGGTAATGTACCTGGTCATTGAGCAAAATCTGTGAATACATTCATTGAAGATGAACACATACGGTCAAGTGTCATGGCTTACAAATAGCCTGGATCTCAAATCTAAGAGACTATCTGTGGTGGAAGTTAAAGGGGTATGCCACTATTTTGGGGCTTAATACAGTTAAAATCGTTGGCTGGGGTTTATAAAGGTGGTCTTACAGTGTTATTTTTCATGTTAAGCGTTGTCTTGCTTTAAGACCAGTTAAAAGAGGGAATATGTCGCTTAGCTAGTGAAAGTCAATGGATCCGTGTAGCATGATACAATTAGTGCTACAAGTAGTCATTTTTGCAGCTAAAAATGGCTATTTTTGGAAATTCAAAATGGCAGACCATGGAGAAGACCCCCTTTTCAAGTATGAAAAGTGCAATTTTTCCAGTCATAATGAATACTTAGAATTTGATGGTGGTGGTAAGTATTCATGGAAAAGGTAACATTAGTGAATGGGCAGCATGAATTCTGGAAATAAACAACTAAAAATCTCACACAGTGTCCCTTTAAAGCCAGACAGTTGCCCTTTAAAATGACTTCAGTGTTGTGTTGCGTCTGATATCCGACTTTTTTCTATAAAATTAAAACGACAGCCTCAACGACAGGTAATTCCACATTTTTCGGAAGGGGTTGCATCTTGCAGCCCTTTGTGAGTCTTTGGCCGTCATCTTATATTTAAATTTGTTGACCTTTTTCTTTTGTTCTGTTTTTTACTGTCTAACTGTAAAGCCTCTAGTCAGTGGCCTGGCTGGCTAGAGGCTGACAGTGAAGGGAGAGTGGGAACACTCAACCCACTCTCCCTTCACTGTCAGCCTCTAGCCAGCCAGGCCACTGACAACGCTCCCCCCCCCTCATCCCCACCACCATATCTGCGACTGAACATTCCACCTGCACTACTACATCTGTGACTGAACTTTCAACCTGCACTAACTCAAAACATACACATGCACACACACACACACACACACACACACACACACACACACACACACACACACACACACACACACACACACACACACACACACACAAGCACACTGCACTTTCTGCACTAAACCCAAACATACACACACTGACACACAACTCATACTCACACACATACACACACACACACACACACACACACACATACACAGGTACACACACACAGACGCACACCGCACTTTCTACCTGCACTAAACACACACACACACACACACACACACACACACACACACACACACACGCACACACGCACACACGCACACAAAACACATACAAACACACACACACACATACTGCTGCTGGTGTATTTAATAAAAACCTTTTTTTAATTATTTATTTCTTCAAATGCTACTATTACTATGTCAGAACGCTATAAAGGACTTTTAGAAAAAAGAACAACAAAATACCAGGGCTGTAGTACTCGAGTCCGGACTCAGCCCGAGTCCGGTCTCAAGTCCGTTTTTTTATGGACTTGGACTTGTCTCGGACTCGGTATTGTTTGGTCTTGGAGTTGTCTTGGACTCGGACAATGGTCTTGCCAAATTAGGCTTTTGGACTCGCCGGGTCTGTCATTAAGTTTTGTTTAGAACACTGGCCATCATAGATTGTAAAGTGGAGCTTGAAATCCAATAACAAACAAGTTTTGTCTTCACATCCATGCCATATAGGTTATCTTCTAAGGTTCACACTATTGACATTCATACTTTCATTGTTAAACACTGACCGACATGTGACTCGGACTTGACTTGGACTCGAATCTTTTTGGACTCGGTCTTGTCTCGGACTCGAACCTCTTTGGACTCGGACTTGTCTCGGACTTGACTAGTACTGGTCTTGGACTTGTCTTGGACTCTACAAAGGTGGACTTGACTACAGCCCTGCAAAATACCTCCTCTTAATGTATGTTCTCTACAAGTCTTCTGTTGTCCAGTCTTGCACTTTAAATGTCTGTATGAGCAATGTCTACGTCCATACTGTCTATGTCCATGTATGAGTACTGTCTATGTCTATACTGTCTATGTCCTTACCTAGATTAGTCTATGTCTGCATGGGAGAGCAAGAAACGCAATTTCAAATTCTTTGTATGACCAGTGCATGTAAAGAAATTGACAATAAACTTGACTTGACTTGACTTGACTAAAGCAGTGTTAAGAAAAGCTCTATTAAAAAAACTTTGCTTTGACAGACTGGGAACACATGCACACGCAAACGCACACGCACAGTCTCACCTCCACCTCCGAGAGCTTTCGGACCACCTCAATTTTCTCTTGAAGAACCCGCCTCAGTGACTCTTTGGCTGTCGTCTCATAATTGAACTTATCCTCCTGCAAGTTCACCAACTCCTTCCGAATGCTGTCTTCAGACTGGTTCTACCCCAAAAACAATTAAAATACAAACCGATTACTTATTTATTAAGTTATTTTCTGAATTTTCAGTTTGATATTCCATCTGTACATGTTAGAATCATCTCTACCACAGTAATATGTGAAAAGTCCTCAGACTGGTTCAACCCCAAAGGTATGTAGTATGCAAGACAAAATGACAATGTTTGTTATTACACACGACTAGCATTAGTACTAGTACACACAAAGTGGTACGCTCCACTTCTGACTGAGCCCTAAGGAAAGTCTGCCGACCGAAAGCTTGGCTAGTTAAAGAACACAAAAGAGGATCTAGTACATTCAATTATTCTTTCATTTATTACACAAGATTAAAAAGGCAAAAAAAAAATACCACAAGGAATATTGATGAAAACAGTAAAGTTCACATGATCTCTCCCACAGTAATATGTGAAAAGCCAAAATGATAAAGAAGCATAATTATTACTGCTAATTATTATCGATGAACAAGAGCAACTTCATATTTATACTGTATATTACTAAGATTCTATTCTGTCTGGTCTTTGAAAATAGGCCCAATGGATATTGGAGAATGCTTGATTACAACAGTGTCACGCACGCACGCACGCAGCTCTTACTTTGGAGAAAGCTTGCAGCTGATTTCCCATCACTTCGAGACGAGACAGCAAACGGTCCTCATCTATTAAAGCCTGCGGAAATGTTATCATGAGAAATTAAAACATTAATGATGAAACATGTACCATTCAAGAATCTACAACAGAGGTGGGCAAACTAAGGCCCGGGGACCACATGCGCCCTGCTGGGCCAGTTCATCTGCCTCCTACAGCCTTAAAGTGGCGCTGTGCCATTTTTGGAAATAAGCTTATTGTACACCTATCCTGGAAAGTAGCATTGCCTTAAAATCAATTCTCCCTGGGGATTAATAAAGTTACTCTACTCTACTGGGGGTCAATGCAGCGATCTTAAAATTGGAGTAATGTGGTTGAACTTCCTTGTTTTTGTAAGAACCCTTGCTGCTGCATTTTGTACAAGTTGAAGTTGTTTAATTGTCTTTTTGGGGAGGCCAGTAAAAAGACTGCTACAGTAATCAACCTTACTAGAAATGAAGGCATGTATTAGCTTCTCCAGATCATGTTTAGACATAAGGCCCCTAAATTTAGAGACGTTTTTTATGTGATAAAATGCAGACTTAGTAATAGCTTTCATGTGTCAAGGATTGTAGCAATCTTTTGTCTCTCCTCTCTTTTCCCAAATATAATTACTTCAGTTTTATCTGTGTTCAGCTGGAGGAAATTGTTAGACATCCATTTGTTAATTTGGTCCATGCAATGATGGGAGTGATTCAAGGGGGGTGTAGTCATTGGGGGACATAGATAAGTAGTAATGTTTGTATATTAGCTCTTTTGCGTTTGTTCACTGTATGTGTATGCATAGAGTACGGCTGTTTGGCATGGAACACCTAATTCATCCATCTACAGTACATGTCAAAACTGCCTCTTGACCAGGATCCTCAAAAGGTTTTCACTAACTTAGCTTCATAGGGTAAAGCCAGGCTCAACATATTTTTTCTGTGGGAAAAATATGTACACTTGAAGGCTGATGTTGTGTTTATGCAAATTATTGCATAATTGATGATGCACACCCTCATTTGCACATCTTAACATCAAAATACAAAAAACTTCCAATACATTTTTTCCTTCTCTCATCATCAGTAATCTACTGAGAAAGTTTCATGGTGATATTTATGATTTAAGTTTTTTTCCCCCCTATTCACCTGTAGTCTTACCATAACAATATACTTATGCTAATTATGCAACTTGCCAAGCTAAATTCCACCCATTAGGTCCAAAGATTATATTTCTGCAATAAAACTTTAAGGTACTCAACATTTCTGGGTTCATGAAATCACGACTAGACTGTATTGTTTATAGTACAATATCACCATGCAGCAGGTATGTCAAACTCAGGACCGGGGGCCAAATCTGGCCCGTGGAGTCATTTTATTTGGCCCGCGAGATCCTTTCGAATATGTATTATAGTTGGCCCACATACATCATTAATATAGTGTAATAAGACTTGAACATGGAATTTAATGTGTCACAAGAATATGAATGGGCCTCTGTAACACCTCACACTCATGCAACAGATGGGCACATTTGTACCACCATAGATGAAAATGAATGTTTGTGAAATTTGATTTTGAGTATGAAGTGCGTGCATGAACAATTTAATTTCGGTCCTGACCAGATCATTTCCAGACTTTAATTTTGGCCCTCAGAGCATTTGAGTTTGACACCCCTGCCATACAGCCTTCACAAGAATGATGACTTGACTTCAAAGTGCTCCCAACATTCTTACAGGAACAGTCCACTGTGTTTCAAAAATAAAGTATTCTCTGACCTGTGATGAGTTCATCCTGACCTGTCTTGTCTTGTCTTCGGGCATAGCCCCAGCCAGCAATGTGTGCAGCACCAACTCGTTAGCATTAGCTTCATTCAGCTTTGCCTTGGAGAGCATTGGGTACTTTAAGTTAGAGGATACCAAATTGTTCCACGTGTTCCCCATTTCAACACCCTTGCATGACTAGTTAACCGATCCAAAAGTAGTTGCACCAAGTTTAAAGCACCCAATGCTCTCCATTAGCTGAGCCAAGCTAATGCTAACGAGTTGGTGCGGAGCGCGTTGCTGACTGGGGCCGCCTCCGAAGACGAGACAGGTCGGGATGAACTAATCATAGGTCAGAGAAGAACATACTTTTATTGAAACGCAGTGAACTGTTCCTTTAAAATGGCTACCCAAGACAGGTGTCCGATGGGTTTGAGATGAACCAAGTACAGGTTTACAGTGTCAGCAGTATACATCTTTTCTCATTTATGACATTTGGCCCTCTGCGCAGTATTCTAAAGCCAATCTAGAGCCAAAATAATTGGTCACCCCCTGACCTACAAGGGTGGGCAAAAAAGTTGAGGTCTGGTTTAAGAAGTATGATGAGTCTCGACTTCTCTGCCATTTTTTTGTATGAGTAGGAAAGTGGGCATACACGTGTGTGAGCCAACACAACCCTTACAGGAGAAAGGATTTTACCCCCAACTCTTCTAATGGAGCTGTAGAATGTTCAAGTAATATTCTAGAACTCTTAGAGGCCATGTCCACATAGACTGCTATTTTTGAAAACTAATTGGTTTTGGCCTACTGCTGGGCTATTCAAATGGAGGCCCTGGGGCCAGATACGGCCCTTGGATGGCAAGGTTCTGGCCCCCATAAGGTCAGAACAAAATGAAAACAAATGTGTGCTATCTGTGGCCGTGCATAATTTGCGATCACTAACACTTCAGGTTGGGGATATCTCTACTATGCATTCACATGAGAGTGAAATCTTATCTAAAACAGTGTCATAAATAGACCATCCAAGGGGATAAGTTTCCCTACGTGCCAGCTGCTGAAAGTGGACATACACATGTGTGTGAGCCAACACAAGTGTAAGTTTAAAATAAATGAATAAATAAATGTTCCACTACCTGCCAGCTACTCTCTGAAGCCTCTTGCGTGCTGGTCAGCAGCCTCTGTAACGTAGCCAGCTTCTGCTCAAGCATCTGCTCCCTGTGCAGAGCCTCCTGCGGAAAGAAACAGGGGTTTACAGCAGAGACAGCAAGATTCCTGCATTCTGTCTGGTTACAGGCTTACAAAATTTGATTTTCACATGCGGCTCAGGCTCCACTGCCAAAGGCGAGATTACAGGGCAGGTAAATTCAAGTCGTTTTCACATATATTTTCCTTGTTATTGCATCTTGCCAACATACAGTTCACATGCACTGCCACTAGGAGTCAGTATAATAGCAGCATATCTGCAGATACCGAGAGAGATGAACAGTTTCACACTGTGTGTACGTGTGTGTGTACGTGTGCGTGTGCGTACCTGCAGATACTGCGATAGCTGGAAGAGTTCCTGAGAGTACATACTGGGCGTGTTTGCTGCCACCTGCAGGACACATGAGACAACAATATTGATAACAACAATAAACTACTTGTAGAAATGCACTCAGACATCCGCCAAGGAAGCTGCTTGATAGAACATATGACTATGTTGCACCCCCCAAAGCCCCAATCACCAAAGTTTTTCTTCCTTGTTTTTGTTGAAACTGAAACGTCAAAATCCGCCCTATTCCCAAATGGTAAAGAATCTTTTTTTAAAATCCTGGTTCCGGATGCACACCAAAATGTAATCATTTGTTTACACGGTTTTGTATACAGCTAAATTTCATTAAAATCTGTTCATAACTTTCTGAGTTCACACATCTGCCAAGGAAGCTGCTTGATAGAACAACACTGCAACATAGTCAAATGTTCTAAGTCTTGCAATGGTGAAGAATCTTTTAAAAAATTCACCACCACCGGCTTGATGTCTCTTACTCTAGAAGATCACCCGACATCATGTCTGATCAGCACCCCATACATTATACCACAAGAAAAAATACATCTTTCAGATACATATAGTTACATGCATTACAGTCAGAGAGTTTGTGAACATTGTCTGACTTACCTTATCAATAGGCTGTGGTAATGGTGCTTGGATCACACTGGAGGGGGGGAAAAACATTATTTCAATGGCAATCTAAATGATACCGCAAGCATTTTCTTTTTTATTAAATCAAATTGTTAATCTTTAACAGTCACTTTAGAGAGCAGCACAGACTACTTTATGCAAAGCATTAACACAGTGATTGACCAAGGAAAGTTCTACAGCAGAGTTGTAGAATTCTTTTAAAAATCACTGTCGTTTATTCTCAAGAATTCCATGCCTCCCATGTGCTCCTTGTAATGCTGTATGCTGAGTCACTTGGTGGCTTATTTTTCAAACTACTGTTATTAAAAGAAAAAACTATAGCGAGTTGACAAAGGTCATTTGCACCAGTCGAGTCAGATTCCAGACCTCTCTAACAAAGTTTCAAGGAAGTTTGTCAGTGAAAGAGTTTACATTTGATGATTCAAAAACTCTCAACAGCCTTTTACATATCTTACCATGAGTAGTATTTTCAGCATGACTTGTAGTGCTCTGTGAAGCAAGCAATACCAGGAAGTACTGGTATTGTTTACAACATTCTATTTGTTTACAAAAATGTTTCAATACAACCTGATGCAGAAGAAATTTAAAACAAGGCTGTCCATGTTAAAAAATAAATAACATGTCAAAGTGCTTGGTAAGAAAATGCTTTAGGATATGTCCATAATATATTCTTTCTATAAACTCCCCTCCCCCTCTTCTCATCATGAAACCTGAATGCCTGCTAAGAACTGGTGGCTCTGTCCGTGTGCCTGCGTTTCAGTGTTGGCAATAATTAACCTCCAAGAGAGTTAATGTCCGTGGTTCCTAAACTTTCTGCTGTGACCCCATTTTAGACCTAAGAATATCTTTGTCAATTAAAATGAAAAAATAGCAACCAAAGTTGTTGGTTTTGTTGGCTGTTAACATGTGCATTTCCCATTTATTAAACAAAGTTCTTACTCTCTCCAATCCCCCTCTCTCCACAACCCCGCAAGCGATCCCGACACCCAGTTTGGGAACCATCGAGTCAAGGTCATGTCTGTACAATAGCCGGAAATAATAACTTGGTTGGTGTTACATTCTAATGAATTACTACAAAGTACAATCCTGGGCCCGCCCACACATCTTGCGACGCTGCACAAAATGCTGAGACCTAGTCTGTCAGATTCAGGTGATTGAGTTCAATTTAAATCCAAAGTCATACATTATCGAAGGAGTGTGAATCTGTCTGGATGCAGCCAACATTCAGAGGCATTTGACTGACGTAGGTTAACCCATTGACGCCGGTTGTTGCGTTACGCAACATTGGCCCTGACGCAGGTTGTTGCAAAAAGCAACATTATTGATTTGTCAATATTTTCAAGACGCATGGGAGATGCAATGCACAATGTTTTGTTCAAATACACAAGAGGTGGGTGTTCTCGATTTTTTAAAGATCATGTGGCAAAAAAAAAAAAAGTTTGATTCGTCGACAAAAATGTAAAACGAAATCAACCATGCTCGCTTCTGCAGACGTGGGTTGTTTAGCCATTTCACACAGGTAAAAGAAAAGGCTGTGGTTCGCGAGACCCGCTGTTACAGCGAACGTGATGTTCAGTTGAAAGGTATGGTAATGAAGAGATTTTAATCGAGTAAGGGAAATATGATTGGAGACCCTTTAGATAGAGAGCAGGAGTGCGATTTGCCACGGCCGCATGAAGAGGTGGGCGAGTGGCTTCCAAATAGACAGTCAGCTAGATTTCGCCCCCGACGTTACCAAAAGTTCTCTCCGACACTCGGAGCAATTGGCGACGGTGCCAATATCTAAGGAAGCACGTCCTTTATATCAGAATATTTTCACTTTCGGATATGGTGATAGCCTATTGGTGAGGCAGACAACGGTAGACATGCGGATTATAGACGCGCGGCCACACATCCAGCTCAAAGTGGAGCCCCGTCTCAAAATAGGATATGAAATTGCTCGTCGGTCTCTGCATAACGTTTGGAGGAATAAAACGGCCATACTCGCCGGTGGGAGAGCAAGTGGCTGTAACAGACAAATGTCCCCCGATTTATGGCAGAAATGACTGTCTAACAATTATAATAATAATAATGATTAGGCCTATTATGATTTAGTTATAGTCGGCTATTGTAACAGTAGCAATAGTAGCCTAATAGCCTATAATAAATAGCAGCATCAAGCATTATCCTGAAAGCACATGAAACTTTTTTCAATCATTTGATTATGAGATATGATTTTTTTAAAGGAATATGTGTTAGTGTTAATGCTGAATGAGGATTTTACCTTTTAAATGCAATTCGTCCCATGTCCCTAGGTGTTCCAGAGGCTAAGATATTGCATTTTTCATAGGAGTTTACAACCAATTTTTCTTATCTCAAAAAACCCTCAGGCATTGGGAACCTTTTCTAAAAACTGGCTCAGGCGCCAATGGGTTAATATCCAGTTCTGGGTGAACCTGAATTATTCCAGCTCCCATATTTTTCCAGGCAGGTGATATCATATCAACCATCATTATTTAACTGGCTCTGACAAGGCATTTTAAAGATGAAATAGCCCAAATAAAGATATTTTTTTACCATATGCGAGAATTTAAACCACACCCAAAGAGAAATTAAATTTATACACTATTTAAGCTTAACGACGTTTTAAATAGTTTCTTCATGGGCACCGCCATAAAAGGATTTGCATTTAAAAAAAACTGTGAGCACAATTAATAACAGCCTGAAAATGGGAAAAAAGGACTTAAAACAAGATCCTGGGGTATGGCTGTAGGTAGGGGTGTAATAGTGTATACAACTATGTCATAAAGCTAGTAATAGCCTACATGTGTACTACTCAAGTAATTACAAGTAGCTCGAAAGTACTAAAACACATGAAAATAGACTATTATTTTAAGATTATATGATTAACTTAGAAATACCAGAAAAAAAGCAAATTTGTGGTGACAATTCAAGCTCCACTTACAAACAACATAAAACAAAAAGTGAACACCTAATGCAAAACACCCTGATGAAATAAGCTTACTCACACAAGTGTTTAGAATTTTGAGTTCTCACTGTGATGTCACCCTCTGCAGGAGTTCTATGGGAGCTGTGGTATGTTCGGGTAATGTTCTAGAACTGAGGAGAAATCCTTACCCCGAAAAACATCTGACAACTAAATCGACATCTGACAACTGCATGACAACAGCTCTCTCTGCTACCAGGTCAGCTGTTGTCTTCCTTATACTGGACAAAAAAAATGATAGCTCCTTCCTTCCGCACTGTTCGGTTTGCGTTTTTCTCAAAACTACTTGTGCAATCTTTAAGTAACATCTCTAACGTCATGGTTTCCACATCTACACAGTGCGGTAGCAAACTATACAACATTGGTTCCCAGACTGGGGCTCAGGACCCCTACAGGGGTGTTCCACAGAGAATATTAATCAAATAGATTGTTAGGTCCAAAATGGGGTCCCTGCAGACAAAGTTTAGGAACCACTGCTGTACACCCTGTGTAATCAACCTCACACAACACCCTTGGTTTTAACCCTTTAAGGAGTACAATCACATAAATTATTTTGGAATTTTGAGTTCTAACTATGATGTCACATCATCCTCTGCAGGATTTTTAACATAGATTTCTATGGAAGCTGTAGAATATTTTGAGTACAATTCCAGGAGCCTCATATACGAAGTAGAGCATGACACGGGAGTGGATTTTCACTCTTGTCCTGTCCCGCTCCTAGAAAAAAAATCCTGTCCTGCCCAATCCTGGTCGGGAGTAACAAAAAAAAAATCCTGTCCCGTCCTGTCCTATGTTAGACGGTGGGCTAGATTTCGTAGCTCCTTTAGAAAACGAGTTTCGTTCTCACTCTCGAGTGGCAACTTGATTTTTCTAATATAACCTCCTGACAATATGTAAAGCAATATTCTGGCTGTTGCCACGCTGAAAAGTTGCACGTTGATATTAAAAAATAACGAAAATAAAAAAGGCTGGGGATGACGTCACATAATGCACAGTCAATGGGAAGTCTCCGCCCCTCAAAGTTGAAAAGGGAATATTTATCCGCATATCGGGCTTTTTTCATAGGCAGATAATTCACCTAATCATTGAAACAACATAGGCATTTCATTCCTGACCAATTTGCGGTTACTGGAAAAAATAACACAGCTTACATTTCTTTACTGACACGTAGTTTTTTGGCGAATTGATCTATCCCCGTCACCTCATTGCTCTATTGCTTTGAGGGAACAGACCTGTCCTTTTTTTGACATTTATCTCTCGTTGCCTAATGATGGTCAGACAACCGAACACTAACAGCGAAAAAGAGCACTTCTGAAAGTTTGAGAGAATTTTTTTTTTGCATGTACACAAAAAGTGAGCCCACTTACTTACTTTTTGCCATGAAATCTGACGGTTCCGGGTAGCATGCACGCGCTAGCTGTATTCTGCCTCGTTGGCTTTGTATTGACGTGACGTCACTCGGCCGGCTAGTTTTTGTTGTCATTTTTATAAATAAATGTGCAAGTTTTGAGGATGGCAACAGCCAAAATATTGATTAATGGGTTGTGAGGGGGTTATATAAGCAAAAATAAAGTTGCCACTCGTTAACACCAACGAACTGACAAGATATGAGACTGGGCCCACCACCTATGTGGAACGACTCCCAATCCTGCCCGCCCCCACTCAAAAGTACTCCCACTCCTGTACTTTGTGTTTGTGTTACCTGCATATTTGCCTCCTAGTAAGCCGTTGTAGCCATACTAGCCAATACAATTATACACAAGCTGTATCTTTTAAGTCATTAGGTGAATGCTGTCAATGTGGCCACCTTAACTATAAAGTGATGGGGTCTGGAGAAACCCTGGGTAGCTGCATTTTTCCCATGTCTATTATTATTAGGCCCCATCATCATCATCATCATCATCATCATACAGGAGGGGGAGGCATTTAAATCTTCATGCACTAATCTATAGCCTATATGTCATTTCTCTGTGTAGTATTGTAATGAAACCAGTTGGATTAGCTTGTAGTAAGACATAATCAGGCTTCAGTATAAGGTTGAGATTATTCTAATTCTAATTTCTTGGAATTTGCCTCAGTGTTGGTCCACCATAAGAAATGTAAAAAAAAAGTTCCAAATTTTGTTAAGGTCTTTGAGATATGAAATGCAACATGTATGCTGCATCAACCTTTAAATATTTGACCAGGCCAATTTCATGACCATTGAAAAATGAGTTAATGCATTTAAAACTAGATAGGATTTCCATACCAAGTTTTTCTATTTTTAAGAAAAATCTAATTCCAATTTGCCAGAAATTAAACCCCATCGAAAGTCAATGGAATGTTCTGTCTGACAAATTAGAATTAGATTTTTCTTAAAAATAGAAAAACTTGGTATGGAAATCTATGGAGTATAATGAAGAGGGAAGTGTGGGTCACCAGATCAAAGAACAAAAAACAGCTGACAGCTAAGCATCAATGATGTCTGGGCTTTCATAACCCTCATGCAATGCCACTGCCATTGACTTCAATGTTAAACACAGTCAGGTCAGCAGTCTAAAACATGACTGCGGTTTTGAGTAATGAACAAGGCTGAGACTTTTTAAAGCTTCAGGAAGCTTTTACCAGTGTTTAGAGTTAATTGGTTAATTCAGATGATTAGGTTAATAGCTTGTTTAGACAACCTTTTCATGATATGCTAATTTTTTGAGATATGAATATTGGGTTTTCATGAGCTGTATGCCAAAATCATCAATATTAAAACAAAACAAGACCTGAAATATTTCAGTTGGTGTGCAATGAATGTAAAACATATGAAAGTTTATTTTTTATCATTACATTATGGGGAAAAAATGAACTTTAACACAATATGCTTATTATTTGAGAAGGACCTGTATGTGTGTGTAGATAAAAGATAGATTTTTTCTCGCCATACCTTTCCACCACGCGTGCCAAACACTTATTCTGCTTATACAATCTTAAAGTGATACTGTCCCATTTTTGGAAATAAGCTCAAATTAAACCTCCCCTTGAGTTAAATAGTTGAGTTTTACCTTTCTCCTATACTTTCAACCGTTCTCTGAGTATGGCAGTACAAATTTTACCTCCATGCTAGCAGTTAACATTGAGTCCTATGAGACCAGCTGGCGGCTAACTGGTCTCATAGGACTCAATGTTAACTGCTAGCTTGGAGTTAAAATTTGCACTGCCGTACCAAGAGAGCGGTTGAAAGTATAGGAGAACGGTAAAACCCTATTATTTAACTGTAGGGGAGGTGTAAAATAAGCTCATTTCCAAAAAATGGGACAGTGTCCCTTTAAGAGGAAAAAAGCGCACTAACATGAAATACTTCCTGGACTATATGAGATCTGCGATGGGTTTTCACATTTGTTGGGAACGTCTTCACCGCAGCGCATCTTGGTCTTTCTCTTTTAAAGTGACACTGTCCCATTTTTTTTAAATAAGCTTATTTTACACCTCCCTTCGAGTTAAATAAGTAAGGGTTAACGTTCGGCGAGAAGGTCGCTACCGTGGAATAGCAGCACGACAGAGAGAATCTTTAGACCCCGACGCGGAGCAGATGTTCTCTCTGAAGTGCTGCTATTCCACAAAGCGACCGACTCGCCGAAAGTTAACCCGCTTATTATATGGATATACTTAAATGATTCACACATGGCGGGGACATTTCTTTAGGCCTATTTAATGTTGCTGCGCAAAACAAAACAGTGCCGTTGTGGAACACCGCTAGGCAACAGCTAGGTAGCCAGGACAACAGGTGTTGTCTATCACAGCAGCTGATTAGAGTCTTGTTGAAACGTCGCTTTAGCAGTGAAAAGTCTTGCTGCCATTGACAGCGGTCTGTTATAGACCAACCCGTCCGTTATCGAAAAATAACAGACGTGCGAACGTTGGGGAGCCCCGTTGAAATGAATGGAGCATTCGACCGATGACGTCACACCATATAATAATAGGGTTTTAACGTTCTCCTGTACTTTCAAACCATTCTCTAGGTATGGCAGTGCAAATTTTATCTCCAAGCTAGCAGTTAACATTGAGTCCTATGAGACCAGTTAGCCACCAGCTGGTCTCATAGGACTCAATGTTAACTGTTAGCTTGGAGGTAAAATTTGCACCGTCATACCCAGAGAACAGTTGAAAGTATAGGAGAACGGTAAAACCCTATTATTCAACTCAAGGGGAAGTGTAAAATAAACTTGTTTCCAAAAATGGGACAGTATCACTTTAACTAAGGCTATTGCAAAACCAGTCCATCAATTAACAGGTGAATTTCTAACTGACTATTCGCTACAGATTATTCATACATGTGGCGTATGTATGCATGCGTCATCTTTCATATTTATACCCAACAAACTTTTATTTCTCAGCAGCCTTTGCAACTGCCCTTGCAATGTGTTTTGATGTAATGCCTTGTAAATATCATGTGGGGGGGAAACCTGCATTGTACTGCAGTATAAAATGACAGGTATTACCAAGGTATTACCAAATGCAGACTTTATATGTCAAAGTAATTTTGTTATTGTGTGCAGCATTTTCTTTTTAAATTACCTCCAAAACAGCGCCTTCACCTCCTATCATGAAATGTTCCCCCCTTTCCCATTCTTTCAACCAATGAATGCACATGAATGGGTCTGTTCATACTAATTAGAATATTCACATGGAGGAGGCAAAGCGGAGACTTGGACCCGCATGTGCTCATGCATGTGCGCAATATTTCACAGCAAAATCTGGTACATTGATGCATCCGGATTTTTTTTGTCCGTAAGTGACTTTCAAGATTTTCACGTCCACACTTTCACGCACTTCTTAGTACATGAGGCTCCAGAACTGGGGAAAACTCCTTACTCCTCAAAGGATTTTTGATAACAATCGACTGAGGACTTACTCTGATCGCCGCCGAGCCTCCATGCCATCCGGTAGGAACAGCTTGATGGTGGACACGATGCAACCATGGGTGACTGAAAGAAGATATACAAGAAACAAGTTTCAACCACAGGTGACTGAAAGAAGAACATCAAAAGGTTGTCACTAAGGCTGCAACGATATTGCACCGAACCGAGGGATCGCGGTAGACAGACCCACAAACCCCTATGAACGTTCCTCACTGAACCGCG
The DNA here is from genome assembly GCF_034702125.1 of Engraulis encrasicolus. Lineage (NCBI taxonomy): Eukaryota > Metazoa > Chordata > Actinopteri > Clupeiformes > Engraulidae > Engraulis > Engraulis encrasicolus. The sequence goes on along the minus strand of NC_085870.1, from coordinate 54,967,347 downwards.
ATGCGCCCTTTCAAAGTTGTTACCTCAGTTTAAAAAACACCAGGCTACATGCAGGAAAGAGTTCGCATAGCGCTTTTAAAAAAAACAAGTAGAAGAAGGGCGCACACCTGTGAGAAACACCTCTCTTCTCTAACCCCTTTCTCTTATAAAATGCTGCGTCCAACCAGCACCTGCATTTGTTGTTATCCATTGCCTGAGCAACCTCCGCGAGACGAATAACTTGCGCAAACATCGGAAGGTGAAGCATAGAAATTAACAACAGACCAAGAAGGCTTTTACAAAAGTGTCAAGATTTTTTGATTTATGCATGCGCGATGTGTGGTGAATTGACGTTGGAGCGGAGTGACGGAGAGAGAGACAGAGCGCGAGATGCTCCGCCTGCCCAAATTCATAAAGCAGCACGAAATGGCTAGTAGGCCTAAGGGAAGTGCCAGAAGTTGGATGAACGTTGAGGTCAATAGGCAGGATATTAGGCAGCATTATTTCTTCCCCGCATGAATATGTTTACAAGTGATTGAATCATTGATGCACCGATGTGTGGTGAGTGATTGGTGAGTGATTGATGGAGCGGAGCAGAGAGAGAGAGAGAGAGAGAGAGAGAGAGAAAGCAAAATGCTCCGCCTTCCCGAATTCATAAACTAGCCTGAAATCGCTAGTAGGGAGCTGCCCGAAGTTGGACAAGCGTTGAGGTTGATTAGCAGGATAGTCTATTAGGCAGCATTATTTTTTCCCCGCATTAATATGTTACTAGAGATTGTAAAATTACCGTCTGCCTTGAGAAAACGTGCTCCACTTCAGCCTTTGCATTCATTCTCCCTCTTGACAAAATGTCAAAAGGACAACATGTGTGTTGCGTAGCAGTGAGAACATAAAGGTTCATTTCGGGTTTTGATTGTAGCCTACATGTTATGGGCGTGCATTGCGTGCGTTAAACATCACAATTAAGCGTTGCTTATTAAGCAATTAAGTAACTTAATCATATTCCATAGGCCTACAGCATGTTTCCTGACGACATATGACCAGTGTCGTTTTCAGGCAATGTTTGGATATTAAATTTATTTGATAAAGTGAGACAGTTGACTTGTCACTTACTGGCACCCAGACCTTTCTCTCTCGGTCTCTGGGTCTCACACACGATCAGCATCTCTGCATATGATCTAACCCTATAATAATTAGCCTATTTTTCCATGGTGAACTATAATATCCTTTTTTTTGTTGTGTTTTGATGTCAACACCTGGGGAACAGGTTGCAGTGGTACCTGCTACAGTACACACACACACGCATATAGGCCTATATACATATACACACGCATATATATACATATTTATTTTTATTTATTTATTTATTTATTCCCTGAAATCGTTGGGAGTATCGAACCGTGGGTCACATATCGTGATACAAACCGAATCATGTGTTGGGTGTATCGTTACAGCCCTAGTTGTCACAGAAGAGGGTTGCGGTGGTCTCTTCACAGACCAGAGATAAATTCTTGTTTGTCATTAAACCAAGGTGGCATCTTAAGTAGGTATAGGCATCATCTTATACCATCATCTCTATACATGCTCATCTCTAAACATACATCTCAACATTATTAAAGGAAGCAAATCTATGCTTTTTGGGCAGACATACAGTTGCAGTGGACCTGTCCATCAAAATGGGTGATGGATAAGGGAAAGAAATCCCACCATACATGCACATTAACTGGCCTCAGACAGCCTTCAATATAAACACAGAACTGCCCGTGTTTAACCGCTGATACTCTCAATTGGCTCCACTGTTATACCCACAGATTCACAAAAAAACCTAGTACCATATTGGCCTGAATATAAGACGATCCTGAATATAAGACTTTCTCAGGTTCATTTTTCGGAGAAAAGTGTTTTCACATAGCAAAACTACTTGTGTCAAAATTAGGGGTGTAAATCACAGCTTCCAAGACGATATGCAGGGTGTCTGCAGGTTTTAACAAGTGCAATTTTAGACTTTTTTAGACCTTTTTTAGACCATCATGGGCTAAATTTTAGACCTTCGCAGAGTATTAAAAAATGAAATAAAGCCAGATTGCTGTCAATTGACTATATATACGCGCACCCGCGCACGCACACACTCGCACACATACCAGAAACAAAACAGAGCGGCGAGGAAAAGGACGTAAAAAGAAAGCGTAACAAAACAAATAAACATTAACCATTTGTCGATATTCTGCATTGCAACGTAGGTCTTAAATTACTCAAACTCAATTTTAGACTTACACTGCAAAATATCCCAATATTTTAGACTTTTTTAGGCCTAAAATGGAAAACGTGTAATTTTAAACTTTTTTAGACTTTTTAAGACCCCGCGGACACCTGGATATGATTCGGTATCCATTTCTTAAGGCAGCGATTCGATTATTTTCAATACTTAAGAATGCCCCACGATAGGGGAGCGCGATCTGATGATATAAACTCGTGAAGAATAAGCAAGAGTATAGGATCGTTGACGATCTGCCAAAGTGGAGAAATCATTTAGATCGCATGGCCAATGAGCCCAATAATTTTGTAACAGCTCACCTCTGGCTTAACGCTATCTTTCCATGGGTGGCTTCTACACTGTAAATACTGCATACTGAGGTCTTCAGGAAAGGAGGATAACTGTCGAGCGCCACACTCAAAAAAACTCGTCAATAACATCAAGCAGAGCACAAAAAATAAGAAGGCACGAGAAGTTTACAGATAGCGTGTGCTAAGTTCAGGATTGTTAGTACACGCAGCGTGGCAGCTGAAAAGAAACAACAGCCACAGGGGAAAAAATTGCCCGAACACCGGCAATCCCCTGATTTTTTGTACAATTCTGTGAGATAATGCATGCGAGATCTGCTTAACCAGAGTGCACACGCATCTTTTCAAAGTGAGTGGTCTGTTCAGGGCGACTACAGAGAACGCTTTTCAGTTCAGTAAATGTCTCGCTGAAGTTAGTTTTATCAACTTGGGATGTCTATAACATCCACAAAGACAATAGCCATGTGAAAACGCCAAAACCGCTGTTCTGTCAGAAAACAAAGTGTCTACCCGTCGCCTAGGCTTGCCTACTGTCTACTTCCCACAAACCTGAATAATTAATAAAAAATAACTAAGCTTATCAAACTTTAAGACAATAAACCGCCAACATAATATCTCTGTAACACTTCTACAAATGAAACAAGACCATAGCCTACATAGCCTACAGAAGAAGAAAAAAATAGAACACACGCACGCAGTTTGATTGACAGGCGAGACTGTGCGCTTCCTTCTGGTTAGTGTGTTGAGTGTTGACGGTGGCAAAGTGGTGAGAAAGTATTTATGTGCAAAAGTGAGGGATAATGGATAGATTAGATTGTCTGTGTAATGGGACATGATTAATGGATGGCACACTGGTGATCTATATCGCTGAGAAGAGAGATCACCGAAATCTAACGCTAAGCTGACGGCCAAAAAAAATCCAGAAGCATTTAGTTAATATATCCACAATCTCAGTGATCCCGCCGCGCTCTCTCACCTGTACTCAGGGTTCCTACAAGTTTCTTCAAGACAAATTCAAGGCTTTTTCAAGACTTTTTAAGACCATTTATCCTCAAATTTAAGAGGATATCCAGAGCCGGTTCTGACCTCCACGGGGCCCTACGCAAAAATATGCCAAGGGGCCCCCATAAAGCGCGCAACCCTCCCCAAACTATATCTATCTTTAGCTATATAACATGTGTTATTATCACACATTATTGTGAATAATGTTGTGTTCACTATTTATTGGGATTCACCTTTATTGGGATTCACACACACACACACACACACACGCACGGCACTCCTCTCTCACACTCCCTCCTCCTCCATTGCTTAGACTGCACGGACGTCTTATCAAAAACCTTAAGCGCCTGTCAAAACCAAAATCAATGTCTGTGTATGTTGATATTTGTTTCTAAACAATCGAGGCAGCCACGCATACAACAGCGCGCGCAAACTCACACACCACACACACACACACACACAGAAAGGGCACCGCTTCTATCTCACACTCCCTCCTTCGTTGCTTCGACTGCACTGACGTTTCATCGGCTAAACGAACGGCTCGTCAGATTATGATTCAACTAGTACACCTTTCGAAACAACAGTAAAACGTTGACAACACCACCCTTTCCACTCACATTCTCTCTAGCCTAGGCTACCCGTTGATTCAGTTGAACTAATTGCACAAACGAAACGCTACTCAGCGGGCCGCGGGAAGGGTGCAATATGCTTAAAATAAATCCATGATTTAAAGTAAAAACTGCCACTATTGACAGGAACAGCCCCATGTATATTTGTGCATGTGTGTGTATGTTGAAGAGAGCTACCCAACGCAGTTGAGAATATAGTGATAGTCCTCTGCAAAAGATCAATCCTCAAAGTTTTGGATCGATATTGGATATTTCAAACGTGAATCAATATCAGATCGATCTTTTGAACTGGGGGATCACGAAAATATTCATAGGTCCAAAAAGGGGTCCTGGCAGAAAAAGTTTAAGACTGAATTGAAGTTACCTTTGCGTGTGTTCTCAGTTACGTCGACTCCAAACTGAATAATGTCACCAGACAGGACCTCGCAAGGTGGACTCTCTTCAGAGCCGCGGCTCAGGCGCTGGCTGTTGATGAAGGTGCCGTTGCTGCTCTTGGTGTCCTGGAGGTAAAACTGCAACACAAACACCACAAATTATATTGTAGCTTTATTAATAACTTTAGAGAAAAGCTTTGCCTTGAGTCTGGTTTTAAGCTTAAACTATTCAAGGTGTCGGAGGTAAAACTGCAAGACAAACACCACATTGGCCTCGGCTACATGGGACATTTAATTCCAAATTAGTTCCATTTACTTCTGAATAAAACTTAATTCCGCTTTCAAAACACCATGCTTCACAAGTAATTCACAAGTAATAAGCTTATTCTTTCGAACTATATGATGTCTGCTCTTGTGACCTTGCACATTAGCTAGCTAGGAGCAAATAAGCCTGAAATTGTCCTTCCTGTTATAATTTCAGGCTTATTTGCACCTAGCCATAAAGTTTGAAAGGATATTTCGCTCCTAGTCATATAGTTTGAAAGAATATTGCTTGTGAATTTGGTGAATATCAATATAGAAACCATATCTTTTTAAATTTTAGGTTAAAAAGAGGTAACAGGAAGGACACCAAGTCACCACCCCAAAAAGTCCAATAAAATAACAAAATTCCATGCTATATAAGACTATTCTTCTTTTTGTGTGGTGAAAATCCATTTCCTGTGAGTGATGTAACCTCCTGGAAATTGTGCAATTTGGGGAATGAACCATTATTTTACAGGGCTTTCTCAATGTCATTCCTGTTACCAACTCAGGGGACACTGCAAAATTATTTGGTTTAAAATAGATATTACACTTATGCATGTTGACAACATTGCTAACTGCTACATTACTCCTAGAACAACATAATGTGAAAATAATGTGATTTCATCTATAATTGACAAATAAAAGACACCTTGAAAGACAACTTTTTTACTGTGAGGGACAGGGAATATGTACCGATTCGGCGGAATCACCCAAAACACCGTGTATCAAATGGCTTATTTGTCTACTAGTTCGAGCACCATGTTTCAGTGCGTAGCGCACACTGACTATTCACTGAAACGTAGTTGCAGAATGTTTGCAGGCTCGCTGGGAATAGTCACACTTTCGGGAAGCTCATGCAAACAGACTTCTGTGCCCGAGTGCAATGTGCGTGCGCTTGCACGGCACTTGAGCTGCACTTGTCTCACAATGCAATCAGCTGCGTAGCCTAGCCGGTTTGCTAACATATCATAGACGTTTTGGCTTGCACGTATTAGCTCCAGGCCAAAACTCAACTCTGCTGCCTTGTGGAAACAGGAGGGAATTACAATTAAGAAACGTGCCATGGACCAACAGACATACAAAGCCTCATATAGAGATGCGAAGACAAATCTTAATAGGCTTATCATTAATAGGCTTAGATCATATCATGCTAAGATGCTGATTGTGTGTAAGAGACAGAGAAAGAGAGAGAAGGGTAAGGGTGCCAGTAGGAAGCCTATTGACTGCGGTCTCACATTATCAAACATGATCCAAACATTAACTTAACTGAAAGCAACACTGATCATATGTCATCAGGAAACATATTGTGTTAAGTTACTTACAGAAATGCAACACTTCATTTTGATGTTTAATATTTCCGTAGATTTTTTGATCGTGCAGCAGAGAAAAACTTGAAATGAACCTCAGTTTTGTCCTCACTGCTACGTAAGACGCACGTTGTCCCTTTTTTTTGTTTTGTGATATGACATTTTGTCACGTGCGAGAATGAATGCAGAGGCTGATATGGAGCATTTGTTTTGCTAGGCAGGTGGTAATTTTACAAATTACTAGTAACATATTAATACGGGGAAGAAATAATGCTGCCTTTTTAATGCTGTCTTTTAAAGCGCTTATGCGAACTCTTGCCTGCATGTTGCCTGCTGTTTTCTAGACTGAGGGGTAACAACTTTGAAAGGGCACATCGCGATACTGCGAGGAAGGTTCGCAATAGGGGTTTGTGGGTCTAAGTATCGCAATCCCTCGGTTCAATGCAATATCATTACAGCCTTAGTATTTTTGGACAAGCTCAATGAGACACTCTTGAAAAGTTCCCACCATCATCGTTTTCACCGGAAACACTCGTGTGGAACTGTGCAGTCTTTTTCATGATCGCTCTCAGCGATTTTGAAGATATCGCACAAATTGCATGTGTAAGGATTCAGTATCTAACATGCGCAAAATTTACATGAAATTCACATGTTAATGCGAATCGTGCCTGCACATGCATATCCTGGAGCAAGCGTACCGAGGGCCTAAGAGTTGGGCTAATCCCAAATCCCTCATTTATCAAACTAGCGTAGAAACCATCGTAGTAATGAGCGCAGAACTCGCCGTTCAACAAGGTTCACATGAGATTTACTAAAAATACGTTCCGCAACAATCCCATCATAAGAACGAGCGGCAATTGATAAAGACAGCGTATGACAACTATCGCAATTAGAATAATCACACCTTCTCTAAAACGGCGGGAAGGAGACCCCACCCCTTTTGGATAGATTCAAAGCGGCTAAAACGTCGACGTTTCTGGTTGATTGACAGCTTGAAAATAGGCCTTACGGTGAGGTAGTAGACAACAAAACACGTGGAAATATTCAACAACCGCAGTCAACAGTGTTTCAATTCTCAATATGGAAGGGGGTCGATTGATTTCCTAATAATGATTGTTAATGAAATGTTTGATTGACTAAAGCGGAAAAGATCATGATAATAAACTTTCATTTGAAACAAGGTCAAGAATAAAGGGCAACTTACTACGGGAAACTGGCCAACAAACAATGCCCAAAACATTTCTTGGGGAAGGAGAGTTTTGCACATCCAGTGTGCTGTCCTGCTTCCGTGCTCATGTGCGCCTTGCTTCTCTCTGTACTATCCAGTCTTTCGAGAGAATAGCCTTTTTGCCACCTAAATGGACTATAAAGTGTTGTCGGACACACACGTCATGTGTATTCGGATAGTAGTTGCGTGCGAAACTCAGCCGGGAGATTATTATGTATTGCTTGATGTGCGCCTGAACTCGCAGCTGTTAAAAAAGGGACACGTGCATTCTGGCCATATGGGCTACTGACCATGTTACACTCACTTTACACATTCAGTCACAGCTTGCACATGAATGGCCATTCATCCAATTGATGTAATCTATAGTGTACAGTCATTTATGGATGGTGCAGGCACACTTAAGCAATCCCTCCAATTGGACAGACATCCAAATCCCGAATGTGGATACTATAGCATCCATTTGCATTTATGCTCTGTTCCTCAGAACCATTGGATTCTCATGACCCACTCTATGGGAAAAAACATCGGTCTCCCTGAAGTAGAAAAGAATGTACGCATCACGTACGCATGCTTTTCGTCTTACGTTGGTTTGATAAATGAGGGCCATTGACCGTTGTGTTCAGTGTTTCCCATACATTAAGGAAACTATGGCGCACCGCCATAGTTTAAATTTGGCCGCCATAGTTTCGAAAATGCAAAACAAACTTTTTTTTTTTTTTTTAAACGATTTCCGTTTTCTATTAAACGATTTGAAAAACGATTTCCTCCGCATTTTCCTCCTGGAGTAACTTAAATACATCCTATAGAGAAAACCATAAGTGCTTGAAAGACAGAGGTATCAAAAGCCTAGTCAAGTTGTTGTGGTTAACTCGGGTTTGGGAGCAATAAAAAACCTTGAGAGAAGGGAAGAGTTGGGATGAGTTTACTGACACTCCCCAGGCTTTGTTTTACAGTTGTATGATGATGAGTTAGGCAACAGGCCTTCACAGGAACTCTTGTGACTGAAATCCTGGTTAATGTGAGTCGTCTGCTACACATAGCCTGCCTGTGTCGGCGTTTAATTTTCAAGCTTGTCAAAAGCAACAGAAATAAAAGCAGAGGGAGGGGTCGCTTTCGAAAGAAGGCATAGGCCTAGGTTTTTTTTTGTTCTCCAGCGACGTCAGCCGGCTTTAAATTAACGGCTGATGATCATCATTCAATGTAACGAGGATGGACTTCCCAGATTTCCTGTTGTGAAGGGTGCTTGCTGAATAATGCTCAGAAATTATATTAATTTTGGTTCTCTTGTGAATATAAAAGACGACGAGATTGTTATCTATAAAACACCACGTCGCCTGCAGAGCGGAGGTCTCAGCTGTCAATCAATACAGTCAATCCCGCAAGAAAGAGAGAAGGAGAGGGAGAAACAGAGAGTAGTTTTCCAACTTAGTCCCACAGCTTTCCAACGTGTCGGTTCTGGTTTTATTCTTGTTCAGTGTTCCTTACCCGTTTGACCGCGCCAGGTTAAACGAAAGTGATTTGACGACACGGTCACCACGGTCACCAAGTGCTCGTATCCAGCCATAGCCCAATTTGCGCGAAAGAGATTACTATATTGGCCAGGCACGCACGCAGCATTCACAATGAAGGATGGAAATTACTCCTTTGTTGTGGACAAGACATTCGCACATCTCAATTCGGAGGGAAAATGTTGCCTTCTGTACCCGCCCGCACAAGTCAAACACCAAAGTGGTCCAGCAGGTGGACCGCTTTAGAAAAAAAAAACACATCTTGTTGTAGGAGCCCTATACTTGGCGTAATGTAGATGACTGTCATGAAGTGTTAATTATATATGTAGGCCTAGCACATTTTAAAAATGTAGGCCTATTGGTTATGCCAGATTAGGCATACATTTTCCCTCCTATGACCATGCGAGCAGACGCGCAATGAGAAAATGCGTTTCCTACATTCGTATTTATTAGTTTTTTCCCCCTCACCTGCAACTTTGTACATGCATAGTAAAGTGCTGGGACTGATTGCTAGGTTACTTTTTTATTGTATTTTTTTTATTGTATTATCCTTTTTGAAAGGAAGTTGTCGACGTCAGTCAAGTCAGCGGAACATGGATTGGTTCAAAGTGTTCAAAGTTGCGGGAAATCGCGGTGATTGGTTAAAGTTGCGCTCTCGCGCAGAATTTGCGGGAATTCATTGAAGTTGCGAAAAATGCCGCGATCGCAACATCGCGATTTCCTGGAGGGACTGGTATACGGCACATGAACAATACTTTCCAAACAGTTTAGTTCACTGCAACCCTGGATGCTCCAGGTGGATGGCCACCATGTACTAATAAAGCTACAACATCAGCAAAGAGGTGGCAGAGTCATGATTTTGGGTGAAATCATGGGGAGAGATCTGGTTAGCTCCTTTAGGGTTTCTTTAAAGAGTTTATGAAACGAAAACAAAGTAAAGGAATTTGACCATTTCCAGGACAGATTCTGAAAGTTCTAAGCCTTGTGAATGAAATGGGATATTGTCTGGGTGATATTTTGTCCTAAAAGTCATGTTAAAACGTTCCCAAAAAGTGTTTTTTTGGTGACATGCAAATTTTATGCAAATGATATGCGTGACATAGAAGAGGTGAGTTCACCTCATTCCACCTTGTTCAGATCAATGGCGGCTAGTACCAAAACAAAGCGCAGTGTCAAGCAGTGTGTTGCTGGAGAGCCGAACGGTGCCAGCTGCAAAAATGGCTACTTGACAGAAGGAATATCTTTGCACAAGTTCCCTTATGTGAAGAATGATGGAACTGTGGCCAACAAGGAGAAGGCTAAATCAAGCTAGGGCTCTGTGGATCCAATGCATGGTTTTGAAGCAAGCTTGTGGTCACTGTTGTGCTTGGCACATTTCCACCCCTTGTGCTTCACCACAAATGTGGAGGTCGCGGGCATGGTTGGACTGAAGAGAATGCTATTGCCTCAAGCAGTTCCAACAATTGACATCGCCGGCGTGCAGACTGAAACTGCCCCTGTTTTACCTTGTCCATCTGCTTTGTATGTTGTTTTCAGGAAAGGGTAATGCACATTACATGCCAAACCGTTGCGAATGCTCTCGGAATATGCACTTTTTGTTGATTGCCATTCAACTGGTCAATAAATTGGTTTTGGGAGGATATCCGCGCATCAGCGTGGTGCTCTCGGTCGAGGACAGCCAACTCACAGACTGGGCTACACTGCTTAGCGAATAAACGGAGATGCACATAGCGTAGGCCTACTTTGAAGCGTTGATTGTTTGTTTTTAGTATTGTGGTGCATGTGTGGCTGACGTTTGGACACACCTCGTCCTCAGAGTCAGGCTGAGGGACACGCAACGCCTGTGACTTTGAGCACAAAAAATAATAATAATGATAAACGCTAAAAATATGCTGAGGACTCAGGCTATATAGGGTGTTTTTCCAACAGCCTAATACCTCCGTTTTTTCTCTAGTTGATGATATTTTTGCATGTAGCCTACATGACACATTACACTATATCGCGCAATTGAATCAAAATGCCCCCCATTTGTCAACAAATACACACGCCATGTCATCTGTGGGTCATGGCAAAGCGCCCTTAGCAACCGTAACCATAAACAAAACGAACTGTCAGGCTATGTCAACAATCGTCACTTCGCCTGTCAGACATGTCACTTTCTGCAGATGTATCAGTGCCTCTGAAATAGATTTGTGCTGCTGTTTTTTTTTCTCATGAGGTTGGATGTGTGGTTTTTCGACACGCTGATGTTTGTATCAGAATTTTGGTTCCTTTATAAGATGTGGGTCCATCAAATGTGTGTTGTTTTCTCAGATCGCCATACTAGCAAACCAGGGACTCCCCTCTATGATGTCACAGCCCAGCTCATTAGTCACACCAAATTTCACAGAATTCACACTTTGAGTTGCCATTTTCACAAGTTCCTCCAGGATGATTGGGTTCAAAGTCTCATCGATGCTATCAGAAAAAACAAGGCTTTAATGGGAATTACCGTTTGTTTTCGTTTCATAAACACTTTAAGTGTGAAAAGGATATTTAGGATGGGGGTATGTGAACTTCATTAACACATAACACTTTCTTATGCGATAGAAAAAGAACAACAACGCGTCCCATAACAAAATCATCTTCCTCTGAATTTCTAGGCCCACTATTGGTTGAGGTTGGCCGAAAAGGTTTGTGCATAACTTCATTTGGTGTTCATGGGACTAGTGATACCAGCAGCTTCAAATGCCACGTTGGAATGGTATTTTAGCATGCTTTCTTAATCACATGCATTCATCTGGCAGAAACCAGTCTTGTAGTAGCCTCGCGCACCATCCTACGTACTTCCGCCAAGAGACTTGGCTCCGCACTACGTCTGGTACCCGTTTTCTGTGGAAGCGATGTTGAGCAGCAGGATTTGGCCGGTGTTCTGACAAATGGTCCTGCATTGTAATTTTATCCTGCTGTAAGATGTTGTCAGACATGTCAGTTAAACGGTCCTACATTGCCAAAGATAGACGTCAGACATGTTTGTTCAACAACTTATCCTGATGTTCCGAAAATTTCCTTCAAGCTTCCTGCAATCGCGTCAGATCAAACAAGCTCCAGACCATGAATACGAAATGAAATGGTAATATTATGGGATGGTCAGGACCAGGCTAGTCTTGTAGTGCCTTAATCTGTGAAAACCTGGGTGTGCTCTGAAAAATTATCTAACAATTTCTTTAATTAATTAAAACCTACTCATGCTTCAAAATTTGACAGATGACAACTTACAGTAAGTTAATGATTTGGCATTGACAAATTTGAATTTTCTATTTAAAAAAAAAATCCTCATGATTGGAAGGTCCATTCAGAAACATTTGAATGGATTTCAAAATTACGTGAACATTAATATTGACATACACATGTAATTACAACAATAGTAGTATGCTATTAGATGGTTGGAATTATGTAGTATGATACTACTATAGTTGTAATTACCTCTTCAAGAGTACTTCTACTTAAAACAACCCTGCGTTGCAGCGAGAAAGACTTACCTTTCCCGTTTTGTGATCAAACCAGACAAGAGCGTGATTCCTGGACAACACCTTGCAGTCGAAAGTGGCGTTGTTCTGGGCGGGCCGACAGCGAGCCACGGATCGCCCAATCTTGACTGGTTCGTCCAGGTAGACATGGCGTTCCTGAAATGGGTGTGAATTCGGGCGGCAGGTAAAGACGGCCAGCGCTGAAGGCATTGAGGATGGCTTGGGAGTGTTACTCCAACCAGATACGAAAGACAAGGTTTCTTGATCCAGAATGACCGACTTAAATTTACCGGAAGTAAAAAAACACGTTTATAAAAAGATTTGTCTCGACAGGTAGTCCAAGAACATTCACATTACCCCTTCAGAACAGTCGCAATTCAGTAACAACACTCACGGAGACATACCTATTTCTTTCCGAACTGCTGTTGCAAGTCATTATCAGGTATTAGCGAGTGTACAGTCAACAAAGACAGCCATGTTATCCACAGAAGACTTCGCTTCACATGCAAACTCCAGATCAGAATAGCTCCAACAAACTCAATTGGGGTTAGCCCCTGTCAGATGAACCATGTTACCTAGCTCAACTGTGAGTAATATTACTTGGCCTTTCTAGATTTTGACACTCAAATTTGCGCTGGTTTATCCAAACACTCGCAAGAGAATCGCCCAACTTAAATATCCAGTAACTTATTTCCAGCGTCTTTCTGCCTCAAACACTTGCTATATGTGCACAGAAACATTCAAGCACGCACACCACATATGGCTGGGTTGCTAATATTCACCGACTGATTAGCTAGCATCCCTGCATAGCTAGCTACCACCCCTCCCCACAACAGCAACACTGTCTAGTAGTTTACTAGCTCACAGTCCTCGAGGGGGAAATCTCACCCGCAATTAGCATTCAGGCAGTCCTACACAAGACATACGAGTTATGTTTTGTCCATCGTGTGATACGATCGGGCTTTACCTGATATCAGAAGTAGCTACGCCTGATCTGTTACTCAAGTGTTGTCAAGCTGGTGTGTGATAGTTGAGGCAGCTAAGTCGCCTGCTAGTTTGGCTAACCGATAATGTTGCCCAACTTAGGTAAATGCCATTCGTGAAACTATGTCTTTTGTGTGTCGGCTGTGTCTGTGACTTGGGTATTTGTCGCAGAGAAAGGCCAATGCTAAGTTATTCAGTAAAAACAATCAAATACGTGGTTTTGAGGGTTCGGCTTACAATGGCTACTCAAATAGTGTTGAAGGAAAACCAAGCCTTACAAGCAACCAGCCACACAAGGCAACACCAGTCCCGTTGATACCAAGAATGTTCCACCTTTTTTGAAAAAAATAAATCTGATATTCGGATAAAAGAATTGCAACGAAAAACGTCTCCGTGTTAACACCGCCCCCAGTTATGTTGGAGACAAATTAAGCCAACTTGTCCCCCACAACCGTCCGACGCCATACTGAAATTAAGTACACTGTACACAAACCGGGCAGCAGAGCCAACACCGCGCGCGCGCACGAGAGACATAGCTACCCATACGTCACGAAGGCCGAAGGGTGGGAATTTATGGGGACTAATGATGTGAACTTTCTTTTAGTCTGATATGAAATGTCATTCCGTAGGAGCTTTGTGTTAAATAGATTTTTTTGTTTCATTTGCTTTATTTGGGGTCTTATTAGGCCTATTGAAAAAATATATGGGTAACATTTTCACAATCCTGGTGTCAATTTCAAGGTTATTGATGATGCTAAGTCCATTTATGACCTTTTCATTGCGATGAGAATTTGCTATTACATAGCCTATATTTTGGAGATTTAAAGGCTCTTTTGTCCACCTATAAGCCTAGGCCTACTGCGGGAGATATGACTAGGCTGGCATCCCTCTCACTGGATCTATGCACGTAATATAGGCCTAAATATTATTTAATTAGCCTATTTATTAAATGATATCTCAATAATCTGTGGTGTTTGGTCATAACATTTTAATAGGCTAAATCCTAGCTAAATATAGGCTAGATCAATCAATATGGTATGGAATGTCAAAATATTATAATTTTGCCACATTGCCACTTGCACAATTTTATGAGCAGTTTCAGGGTTTTCAATTATGTTATTAAAATAGATGACATAGGCTAACTGAACATCTCGGTTTTAATTCGCTTTGTGGAAGGGTTGGCCAATAGAGGTTACGAAGACATGTGACAAATTGGGGCAAAAGGCGTTTAAATGTGTCGGAAACGCCCTTTGCCCCAATCTTAGGCTAATCAAATTCTAGCGCTTGTTAGAGAGTGGTCTTGGTCTGCCAATCCTAGTCCTTTTAACAAGAAAAAACAGACCTAAAAGTACATTTTGTTGGGGCAATGACGTCACGTTGGCAATGTCTATTGTCAATATCAGGAGAAAGAAAATGTACAAAAGTTAAAGACATGCTATGCAACTTGTTCATTGTCATAAAATTGCTTGGCAATCATTATTTTGCTTTGCTGACCCGTTCCGATGAGAACAGTGACATTTCCATCTTGGTGGCCCTAGCCAGAGATAGGGTCCGTTCGAATCAGGGAAGGCAGCTGTCCTTCCAGTGAGCTAACTGGACATCGGTCATGAACATGGACTTCCTGATGCAGAGACCTCAAGCAGTACGGGTAGGGAATAACACCTCAAGCACCCTGACCCTGAGCACGGGGGCTCCACAAGGTTGTGTTCTCAGCCCCCTGCTGTTCACACTGCTGACACATGACTGCACAACGACCCACAGCACTAACCATCTAGTGAAGTTTGCGGATGATACAACACTGGTGGGCCTCATCACTAAGGGCGATGAGACTCACTACAGAGAAGAAGTAGACCTGCTGGCCAGATGGTGCAAAGACAACAACCTCCTGCTGAATGTCAACAAGACCAAGGAGATTGTTGTCAACTTTCAGAGGGTCCAAAAACAACTGCCACCACTGACCATCGACGGTGATGCTGTGGAGAGAGTGAGCAGCACCAAGTTCCTTGGAGTACACATCAGCGACGACCTCTCTTGGACCACCAACACTACATCACTGGCGAAGAAGGCCCATCAGCATCTCTACTTCTTGTGCAACTGAAGGCAAGTGCTACACCCTCCATCATGACAACATTCTACAGAGGAACCAGCGTCGTGTCCAGCTGCATCACAGTGTGGGGAGGAAGCTGCACGGAGAAAAACAGGAAGACACTCCAGCGTGTTGTGAACACAGCGAAGAAGATCATTGGAGTACCACTCCCCTCCCTGCAGGACATTTACACCACACGCCTCACCCGGAAAGCACTGATGATCATCAAAGACACAAGCCACCCTGCACACAAACTGTTCAGCCTCCTGCCCTCTGGAAAGAGGTACAGGCGCCTCCGTTCCCGTACCACCAGGCTTGCAAGCAGCTCCATGCATCAAGCAATCAAGATACTGAACATTCAACCCACTCTCCCTCCACTGTCAGCCTCTAGCCAGCCAGGCCACTGACAACCCCCCCCCCTCATCCCCACCACCATATCTGCGACTGAACATTCCACCTGCACTACTATATTTGTGACTGAACTTTCAACCTGCACTAACTCAAAACATGCACATGCACACGCACACACACACACACACACACACACACACACACACACACACACACACACACACAAGCACACTGCACTTTCTGCACTAAACCCAAACTTACACACACCGACACTGAACTCTCTCACACACACACACACACACACACATACACACACACACACACACACACACACACACACACACACACACACACACACACACACACACACACACACACACACACGCACTTTCTACCTGCACTAAACACACACACACACACACACACACACACACACACACACACACACACACACACTGCTGCTGGTGTACTTGACAGACCTCCCAGGTGAAAAACCCATATACTTAAAGTGTACTTTTTTTGACCGTACTTAGTACAAAGTGTACTATTTTCGGCGATTTAAAGTGCGCTTCATTGCACTATTAGTGCGCTGAAGCACTACTAAAGCAGTACTTCAGCACACTTGCAGCACACTGAGGATGCTAAATTGGCACCGCTTTTGGACAACTTTAAGTGCACTACAAGCATACTTTTGAAAGTATGCTCCAAACACGCTTTTTATGCATTCGTATGGCATTAATAGTGTGCTTGAGTACACTTCTATAACATTTTATTGTTACTAGAAGTACAATAAAAGTATATTAACTTCATGCTTCTTTGGACTACATTGGAACATTTTAAGTCTGTAAAAAGTATATCATATTAAGTATTGTAAATATATAACAGGTATGCTTGAAGTATATTTACAGTACACTCCCAAGTACATGAAATAATATAAATGTAATACTACAATCCATGCTGGTTCTCAGAGCTTGTACATTACACACAGCCACATGTCAGAGCAGTGATACAGTATGCATGCTTAGTACGACTGACATTTACAATCATTGCATTGTTACAGACATTTCAGATACACATTTCACTTTATTTCATTCTTGATCCACCTTCCTGCAATTGATCCATTTGAATTGATCACTAATGGTGACCTTGATTCTTTGTTTGAACAGAAGTGTGAGCCTATATATACCAGAACATATACGTGACCATCATAATGACGGTGGGAACATGGTCATATTTTGTGTACCACTTTAAAATTTTAAAACTCCTACAATAAACGCAGAATATAACAATGAGTAATATTTTCATGCAAACCAAAGATATTCCTTAGAGGTCAATGGCTTTCTGTTTGAGAAATTGAGCTCCAAGAAGTGCATTACATGATGGTACATGCATGATGATGCATGATGGGTAAATGCACTTTGTGTAAGCACACTTTGAATATATTTGGATGAAGCACAATCATGGTGCACTTAGAAAAAGTATACTTCCAATATGTTAAAGTGATTTACTTTAAAGCGCACTATAGAAAATCACACTTCGAAGTCACTTGGGTGAAGTATAATCAAAGTGCACTTAAAAAAAGTGCAATTGCAATATGTTATTAAAAAATACACTTTTAGTAAGTTCACTATTAGAACACTATTAGTATATTCCTCTAAATACACTTTAGCCAAACATCTTCTAAGTGCACTTTATGTATGGTTCGCAAAGTGTACTTTCTTTGAGAGCAAATTAATTACATCTAATTTTAAGTACACTTTAAATAAGCATATTGTAAACATACTTTTTCTTAGCACAAAAAGTGTGAGTGCGCTTTTAACATGCTAAGTACACTTCAGTTGTGCTTTTATTGTACTAAATTGAACCACTTTTTCACCTGGGCTTTTTAATATTCATTTTTCTTCAAAATGCTACTATTACTATGTCAGAACGCTATAAAGGACTTTTAGAAAAAGCACAACAAATATCTCCTCTTAATGTATGTTCTCTACAAGTCTTCTGTTGTCCAGTCTTGCACTTTAAATGTCTGTATGAGCACTGTGTCTATGTCCATACTGTCTTATGTCCATGAGTACTGTCTATGTCTATACTGTCTATGTCCTTACCTAGATTAGTCTGTCTGCATGGGAAAGCAAGAAACGTAATTTCAAATTCTTTGTATGACCAGTGCATGTAAAGAAATTGACAATAAAACCAACTTGAACTTGAAGAAGTGTGGATCGAAACGAAAAATTGCTTTATTTCCTCCCTCGGCAGTTGACTGCATTTGTGGGCGTAACAGGGATATTTGAGGTCAGCATCAGATGGGACCCACTAGTTTGACGCCCTCTCGGTACTTCACATGGTAATCAAACATTTCAAACAAGCAATTTAAGGTTAGGGTTAGGGTTAGGGTTAGGTTTAAGGTAAGGGTTAGGGTTAGGGTTAGGGTTAGGTTTAGGGTTAAAGTTAGGGTTAGGGTTTAGGTTTAGGTTAGGTTTAGGGTCGTATGACGTAAGCGGTAAGTACCGAAAGGGCGTCGAATTAGTGAGTCCCAGCATCAGATGCTGACTTCGCTGCCTTGGTACCCAACATGCTGTGCGCCACCTCCCTCTCAACCGGAAACCTGAAAAACAAACATGGCTACTACCCAAGCTTCTACCTTATCATACTCTTTATTCTGACACTTATGTATGTAGATATTGAAAATCGAATGGATAAATCAACATTGTAGTATCTAAATATGCTGTCGCTAGATCTATTTATAGCCTATTTTACGATTCCGCCGTCTGACGATCATTCACAGTTCAAATAGCATGCGTAAGCTAAGCACTAACGTGATGAACGTAACTCTCGCCATAGAATCGCCGTAACATCAAATGCGCAAGGCAGCGCACTCGTTAGTGCCGTTCGTAATGGCTGCCTCATCAGCTAACTTCACCTATCTGATCAGTGACCTGTTTATGTAGGAGGAGAGTCATCGAGTCACTGCCTCCCGTTTCGAATTGAGCCATAGTCTGTAGGCCTATGAGATTAAACACTTCAGAAAGCGCCCATAGGAATGAACGGGGCAATTGGCTATGCTAATATGGCGCGTGCTTGCAAATATCCCACCTGTACGGCAACAAGAGCCAATAGGCGCGTACGAGTTTGATGCGAGCGTCGATGTTGCGAAAGGCACGTGAGCGAGAACTTGTTGTCACGATGTGGGTGCTATTAAATACAGCGCATTTACAGTTGGCCACAAATATGAACGAGACTATGAGCTCGCACCGGTTTGCTCTACTAACACACCACGTGTGAGGAGTGGGGGGACAGGCAGTGAGGAGGAGCTGAAGTGGGGACCTGCGCAAACTTGTGTAGAGGTGTGAGACAAGACCCATATGCACACGTGAGTGAGTTGTTGACCAACCAGTTAATGGGCGCGTGACCTCGGAGGCAGTCCGCAGACGAGCGTTGAAGGGGATAAGCAACTGCAGAGGTTGCAAGATCTGACTGCAGTCGCATGCATCCCGCGATAGTTTGACACCATGTGACATGTCACCTCGTCAACGCAACATCGACGAAATTTCGAAGTTTGACAGGAAATCTAACAGTCATGCAGCATTTTCATCCAGGTTGCATTGCTGTCTACATGCGCATGTATGCGTTGACGACATCTCGATCGCACCTACTTGCTTGCTGAGCTGCGCTGTCATTCATCTCGACGCGTAAGCTTTTACAATTGTTAAAACCTAATTGGTATGCTCTCAGAATCTGCTTCAGCTGGTCTGTTGCTGATGACATGTGTGGTTCACATCGGGTAGCTACTCATGGGGTTGCAAAAGAATCCGTGGCCACTTGATCTCACAGACCGCGACGCAGAAATTCCACGCATGTGCAGTTCAACACATCAGTAAGAAAATTATGATTTTCAGTGTTGCTTTCATGGTAGTTCTTCCTGAAACCAAACTGCATATCGTTCAGACCAGTGTTGCAGGTGTTTAGGTGTGTTGTTAACTGATTTATGACTACCTTCTCTGCAATTTTTGAAAGTGCTGGTAATATACTTATTTGTCTATAGTTGTTAGGTTTCCAGGGATCTCCAGACTTGAAAATGGGACTGATAACTGCCCGCTTCCAGTTATCAGGAAAACAACTTTGTGTTATAGAGAGATTGATTTAGTGTGTGATTGGGAGTGTTAGAGTGATCAGATATTTCTTTATGAGCACCATATGAAAAGCGTCTGTGCTTTTAGAACTTGTTAATGAACCGACAATCTTTTTAATTTGTGCTTCATCAGTGATATTCAAACTGAAGCCAGAGTCACTTATCATGTCCTTATCATGTCCTGGGCCTGGACAAGGAACGATTTCTCTTCTGCCAGTCTGCTTGTCCAGTCATCAGGTAATGCAGACTGTCTGGAATTATAGTCTTCTCCCTCTGGGCCAGCAGGGGGCGCTGCAGGGGTGCCCTGGGCCATCTTGCATCTGGTCATCTGGGAGTCCCGCCGTTTCTGTGGTTCACTCTTCCTGCCGACTGTGTGCCGACCCTCAAAAGCACTTTTCCGACGGGACTAGTTTTATGTATGGACATGTGGGGGAAATGTGATTTTTATCTCAGGACGTCAGTAAAAGAGATGGCCGATTCAGACTGGATTGAAATATCTTGAACAGAAAAAGAACAGAAAGTAGGAGGGGTTACTCATCACGCACCGTTGTGACAGCACTTGCTGTCACGCGACAAGGAGGCTTTGGTCCCGTGGAAGAATTCTAATAATTGCCTGTTGGTTTACTAATCCATCAAAATCCATACTAATGCGTCTGCATGTATGTCCTTTCATTTGGGGAGTGCGTTTGACCAAGCCGTCTGATTTTGACAGCGAACACAGCTTGGAACACCTCCATAAAACAAAACTAACGGTTTACTGCAAGGCAGTAATGTTTGCAAGCCCGGAGAGATTGGATACATTGTGCGTTTCGTGCGCTTAACCAGACATTTTTACATAGGGTCGCATTCGGATGGGATTAGTATTACCCAGGGTAGTTCTTCCGGACTGTTTTACAGGAGGTAAAACTCGCTGTGAAGTTCACCCGACATACTCCGCTATCTTTACCGGACTGGCGCGTTCGGACGGGATTACATCTCCCCGTTATTGTTACTTTACCCCAGGTCCTTCCATTAAACTAGTCCCGTCGGAATAGGGCTATAGACACTGATAGAGTAGAGTAGAGTAGAGTAACATTTATTGATCCCGAAGGAAATTTAGGTGTCTAGTAGCATACATACAAAAATAAATAAATAGATTATTTCACAATAAACATTCAGATATAAAAAAGTCTCTCATTGCAATAGTTATTACTGATTGTTGAAGGAGGGTGAGAGGGGGGGCATGGCAGGGGGGGGGTGGTTATGCGGTCCAGTCACCAATAACAATCTCTTTCATTGTGTTGTTCTGAGTTGTTGAGTTAAATAGCTGGATGGCCCTGGGGACAAAGGACTTACGCAGCCTGTCAGTCTTGCAGGGAATGGCGAGGAATCTGTGGCTGAACAGACTTCGCTGGTTGGCAAAGACTGAGTGCAAGGGGTGATGGTCATTGTCCATTATAGAGTCCAATCTGCCCAATGTCCTCTTTTCAGCTGTGGTACTAAGAGCCTCCAGTCCCAGATAGCAAAACCCTCCGGCATCTTTCTGGATCTTTCTGGCATTTCTCTGGGGAATGTACGATTTCAGTTGATTCCGGCAAATTAATGGCAACGTGGGAATAATGCCAGAGATATTCTGGCTTTTCACTGGAATGCCACCCAAATAACAAAATCGGTGGTGCAGGAGGGCGGAGCTACAGATACTTTATGGTTCTTTCCCGGCAAGTTGGAATATTACCAGAAAACATTTTGTTCGGGTGGGGGGGCTTTTTTTTAAACCTAGGGCCCAAGGCAAAGATGACAGCGGCCCTGCCCTACGGAGACGGTTGACACGCATGCTCATTTAGGTGAGACCGACTTCATCCTAGGAAACTTTTCGGCGGGACAGTACAGTAGTCTAGTAACGAACCTGGACTCGATCTACTACTGAACTAGGATTTTGTGCTGTGTAAATAATTTGCATTGAGGTAAGTAAAACGATTGTTATACTTTTACCTAATAACTAGGCTACACTGTAGGCCTACTCACTTACATTGTTCTTTGTTGTGTTTACCTGTGCTACAAGCTGAGGCAACATTTCTTGAGGTAATTTTCCTTGGAGATAGCTAACATCTAGCCTACGGTATTTCAGATGTTTGTACATAACTAAGTGCCATTAGGTCTCTTGACAGGCGTTTCAGTACGTATTAATTCATGTTATGTCATGTCATGGCTTTTAACTGGTTTGGAGGACAAGCTAGCGACCGCTAGCATAGATGGCAGCTAATCCTTTTTGGACATTCGGCAAACGTCAGTGTTTAGAGCTAGATGACTGATATGCCAAGACTACCGTATTTTATTCTCAATTTATCGTTGGTGTACTATCATGGCCTTTGGTCATAACGTATCGTACAGGCTTAGGACAGCCCGTTTGACTAGATTCCAGATGCCTGCTGAGGTTTGGATTCAGAAATTATTTTTTTCAGAATAGGCGATATTGATGATTTGGGCAATGTTCCAACCATGCCAGTTATCGTAGGGTCAGGTGCCACCCACTTCGTTGAGAACATGATGACTAAAGTCAGGTCACGGATTATTGCTTTACCCTGAGCTCTAGTTCTAGTGCTATTCTGAGTCCACATCGCTTCATGCAATATAGCCACCAGTTTCTTAGGTCGTTATCAGACGAAAGAGGGCAGTTTGTGACATACGTGAATGATATATCTTTGAGGACACAAAGTAGCTGCCCTTATTATTACACATGCACGAGGTAATGTGCTGAACAGAAATATCAGATTTGCAATAAAATAGTCCATGTACTCTTGTCACAGGAGAGTCCATCAGCTCACTAACACGGGTGAGGGACAGGGACCAAAGAGGAGGCTCTACAACATGAGGAAAGACGGCGTTCCTCAAGCAGTAAGTTGATTTACATAAGAAAATGATGCAATGTAAAGGTGTCTATTGTATGTATAAAAATGACTTAACATTATGGTCAGAATTAGCTCCAGCTAGTGATAAGGTCTTAAAGGGTTTAATTAAAGGCTTTTTAAATTCACCATCAGTGTGCCTTGGAATCTTTGGCAGGGCTTATCAACAGTCACTGGAGCTAAGTCTGACCATACTTTTGAGCAACTTTATTTCCTTGAGCCAAAGTGCACCTGCTTATGAGAAAAAAAGTGAAACAGCACTCCTCCATAATCAGCATTCCTAGTGAACAGTTGAATTTTTTTAGCATATGTAGAAAAGACCAACTTACTAGCCACTTTGAGTCATTATTAAGTGTGTGTTTTAATAGTAAAATTCTTGCCATTTTGGCTGGTGGAGAAAAAAGTTAATTAACAGCCCTGTGTATAACTGTAGGAGCAGACTGGACAGTGAAAGTGAATCCTGCCTGGACTTAACAGACCCCTATACCTAGAATGACCCAAACATTTGACTATTGCTCTTGTCACAGGTCAGTCCATGAGCCCACGTCTTCAGGCCAGGGGCCCGAGAGAAATTTCCAGTGACATGGATCAACAGAGATCCTCAAACAGTAAGTTGATCTTCTACATCAAATAAAGGAAATCATGTGAATTGTCTTTAAAGGGACACTGTGTGAGATTTTTAGTTGTTTATTTCCAGAATTCATGCTGCCCATTCACTAATGTTACCTTTTTCATGAATACTTACCACCAGCATCAAATTCTACGTATTCATTATGACTGGAAAAAATGCACTTTTCATACATGAAAAGGGGGATCTTCTCCATGGTACGCCATTTTGAATTTCCAAAAATAGCCATTTTTAGCTGCAAAAATGACTCTACTTGCACCATACTAGAAAATATTTGTTTATTACCTAGTAAACTTTCATGTAAAGATCAAATTTGGAGATAGGCAGCCCAGTGTCAATGAGCAGCATAGTTGCAGTACCTTTTTTGACCATTTCCTGCACAGTGTCCCTTTAAATAGAACACAAGCATTTGATTACCAATCTTGTATAAGGTCAGTCCATAAAAAATCAAATGTGTGTGTGCGCGTGCCCGCCCGCCCATCTTTCTGAGTGTGTATGTGCTACAAACAAACTTATGCCAATTTTTTGTTCAGTTTTTCTTGATTATTTAGGTATGTCAGTGAAATAATATAATTTGCATAATACTGAACTTTTTAACCCTGTGTATATGTAGAACAGGACTTAAACATTTGACTATCTCACTCTCGTTACAGGTCAGTCCATGTGCCACGTTCCAGCCAGGGACCAAAAGGGGGACTTTCGTCATGGGGCCAGACAGACTTCCTCAAGCAGTAAGTTGATTTACATGGATGCATTCTGAAGTTGAATTGAAGTAGTTATATAGTTGTACGCTGGCTACTATTCAATGTGTCAAAGTGAAATGTATTAATTGTTGTCCCATGAAAAAATGAACTGTATCAAATCTCAATGTATCGTTCCAGGGATAAGAGTTCAAGAATGTTGTTGCAGGTGAAATGATCATTGAAATTTGCTGATTCAATGCCATTTTTGTATCTTTACTTTTTGGAGAAATAGAGAGATGCATCCAGGCCACCCACTAGGAGGTGGGAAATCGTACGAAGAGGTGGCTGTACCTGGCAGCAGACTGAGATGGGGTGAGGAAGAGAAGCACAGACCAAGAACGGAATGTCAGACATTTGCCCTTTTTTATGCCCAGCACACACAGACACACACACACACACACCAGCATATAAACATGCACATAGACACAGGCGCACGTGCACACACATACACAGACTCTCAAACAAGATGAGTCTCTGGTGATGTTGGCAAATAATCTGAATCGATACACACGGCAATGATTCCACCATGGTGCCCCACCTACGCGAGTCCTGTCCTTCAGCATTGACTTTCTCCCCAGGTGTGGTGTGCCTTCATCCGAACCACAATGGCATCCCAAGCAGCAACAAATACCTGCACGCATGCATGCTACGGTACACACACAAACACACTGGACTGTGAACTAGGTCAGACACACACACATGCTCAAAGTAGCCAAGATCGAAAAGGCTGCATCGGTGGCTTGACTGCATCCATTTTTTGGAGGAACACCTTTGTCAATTTGGAGGAACTTTGTTGTGGGAAGATATTTTAAAATGTTGATAGTCAGACTCTTGTATACCCCATTCGCTTCACTGTTGATGTATGTTTGGTAATTGAGATGATTTATGCCACAGTGCTGAATTAACACATCATGACAAAGATGTCGCCTTAAAAGGTATGTTTGGTACCTGTGGGTCAAATGTCTCAGGAGCTCCTGACTGCAGAACGTCTCAGGAAAGGACTCAACTTTTTATATTGTATGCCGGGTGCGATTTGTCAGAAAAACCAGAAAGGGGGATGTGTTTTCAGATGTCAACAATATCAATGGAGTTACATTAAACTATGATTAAAATCATGTGGAAAAAGTGACAATATCAAAACCAGAAGAGGGGACAATCTCCCTACAAACCGCACCCTGATGTATGTATTTTACATGTTTGTACATGATTAATACATGTTCACAGAAGAAAATACAACAATGTACGACTGCAAGGTTTGTTGCGTTTTTCTCACCGATATCTTAAAGGTTTATGCGTTACAAAATGTTTATTATTTTGTTTATTTTCTGAACGTTTTTTTTAATAACTCAAATGGATATGTTAAGAAACGTGTTTATCTTCTGGTTTGTTTTTTGGAAAATTCCATTTAAAACATGAAGGGATATTTTAAGAAAGGCTTGTGAGTTTTAAAAAAAATGCATTTTTGATCATTTTGTTTTCTTGTTTAAAATGTCATACATTTTCAATTTCCAAAATCTATTGAATGGATGAATGTTGTAGCCTACTAAAGATAATAAATGGCCAATTTGCATGATTTTTTGTGGGTTTTATTCTTTATTATTATTATTATTATTATTATTATTATTATTGGGAAGATTAAATAATTAATTAAATACATTCCGGCATATTTATGGGTTTTAATCGGTAGGGTTCTGGCAATCTTGTGGTAGGCTCATGGGCCATTTCTGGGTCTTCTGGTAAACATCTGGTAAGGTGCCGGCACTCTGTCGAACGTTCTTGGCATTCTACTGGCTGCTTTCTGGCATGATTCCGGCAAAATCTTGTGGGCCGTTTTAGGCCCGGGAGTAACCCCTACATATTGCGGCATATTTCCAGGATGAACCAAGGTTTCTGGGCCATAAAAAGCCCAGAACATTTTTGCTATCTGAGAGCCTGCTTTCCTCACTAGCTTGTCCAGGCGTCCAGCATCCCTCCTCCTAATGCTCCCGCCCCAGCATGCCACAGCATAAGAAAGTACACTAGCCATGACAGACTGGTAAAACATCTGGAGGAGTCTGTTGCAGACGTTAAATGATTTAAGCTTCCTCAGAAAGTAAAGCCTGCTCTGTCCTTTCTTGTAGACTGCATGTGAATTAACTGACCAGTCCAGTTTACTATCAAGATGTACCCCCAGATATTTGTAGGTGCAGACTGTCTCCACTGTCTCCCCCTCAATAGAGACAGGCACGAGGGGTGGGGTTGTTCGCCGGAAATCAACCACCATTTCCTTTGTTTTGGTGGTGTTCAGCTGCAACTGATTGGTCCTACACCATCTAACAAAGTTCTCTACCAGTCCCCTGTACTCGCCCTCCTGCCCATCTTTAATACATCCAACAATGGCAGTGTCATCTGAGAATTTCTGCATGTGGCAGGTCACAGAATTGTAGCTAAAGTCAGTGGTGTATAGGGTGAACAAAACCGGGGAGAGCACCGTTCCTTGTGGAGCTCCAGTGCTACTGATCACAGTCTCTGATGTTAAGTTACCCAGTCTGACAAACTGGGGCCTTTCTGTGAGATAGTCAGTAATCCAAGTAACAAGCCCTGTTCCCACTCCCATTTGCAGTAGCTTGTCTCTTAACAGAAGTGGCTGAATAGTGTTAAAGGCACTGGAAAAATCAAAGAACATAATCCTCACCGCACTGCCTCCTTTGTCCAGGTGAGAGTGTACCCTATGTAGAAGATACAAGAGAGCATCCTCTACTCCCACACTGTCCTGATAGGCAAACTGGAGGGGATCCAGTGCATGGCAGACCTGTGGCTTGAGATGGTTAATCAGCAGCACACGTTCGAAGGTTTTCATGAGATGTGAGGTGAGGGCAACAGGTCTGTAGTCATTTAGTTCTTTTGGGTGTGGCTTTTTGGGCACTGGTATAATGTATGATGTCTTCCACAGTGACGGGACCTTGCCTAGCTGTAGGCTCTTATTGAATAGGTGTTGAAGAGGCTCAGCTAACTCCACTGCACAGGTCTTCAACAGTCTAGCACAGACGCCATCTGGGCCTGCTGCCTTGGGTTTGAGTCTGCACAGGGCTCCTCTCACCTGATCAGCAGTGACCCTGAGGGTTGGGCGTGGGGGGTCAAGAGATGAACCAGTGGATGTTGTTGGTTGGTGGTGGTGCTGGTAGGTTGCTCGATTGATTCCCAAGGTAGGGCAAGACAGGTTGGTGTGGAGTGTAGAGTATGCAGGGTTGGTAGACAGCGGTGGGGACTGGGAAAGTCTGTTGTCCATAGGGCTGGGTGGCGGAATGTTGGGGGTGAGATGAGGAGAGAGAGAGGATGGGAGGGTTGAGAGTGAAGGGATGGTAGTCAGAGGTGGGGGCTGGGGATGTGTGTTGTCCATAGGATGGGGCGGATGGAAAGTGGGGCTGGGGAGAGGAGAGATAGGTGGGACATTAGGTAGCTGTGGGGGGTGGGATGATGAGATGGCGGACAGAGAGTAGTCAATGTCAGAGGCAGGTGGGGAAGGTGATCCCACCGCTGCCACCAAATGTTATCATGTAGAGTGTCGAGGGGTCTTAAGGCTATGGGGCACCTAAGTCTCCACCCCTTCCGGGTGGCTCATGGGGCTGGGAAAGCCAAAACTTTTGACTGGGCTTAATGGACTGATCAACGCTCTTTTCCGATCCACCTTGCATTCCTCCGTCGATCACACACATGCTGTACATCAGAATTAAATATAACCAATGGTGTGTTTGTCGACTTCACTTGGCAAGCGTTTTTTGAGTTGTGTGCGTGCAAAAATATGTAATTATTTGGACTACACAACAGAAGTTGCATGTCCGACGTGCAGCCACTTCAGCCACGTTGCAGCGGCAGGTTTGGCTGTGCCTCAGTTCACGTCAAATATGCGAGGCGCACGTTGTAGTCTCTAACACAGTTACAGCAAAAACTAAAATAAACTTTCTTGCATGCCGAAAAGGAGTGGTCTTACGGCACAAATCCTAACCTTTAAAATGCACTGCCATCATATGTGAAATCCGGAGCACATGCCAAACGGGATGAGGATTTACAAACTTTGTAGCTTGACTCGCTCCATTTACTCCCATTCAAAATTTTGAGAGCCTCAGCCCCACGACTCGGAGGTAGAAGGGCATGACTTAGGTGCCCCATGGCACACAGATAGGGCAGAGGCAAGAGGTAGATTTTTACCATTTATTTTCAGAGTCCACAGGTGAGAGGCAGTGAGCCAGTGATGAAATTAAAGAAACTGAGAACGGAAAATTCTAAAGACTATTTACAAAACGTACAAAACAACTAAGCTATCATCAGTCAAAGTAACAAAAAATAGCCTACATGGCAAAGAGTCACAGACTCAAATATCCTCACACAGCTGAGGTTCTGGAGCTCAAAGACGCACGTCTTCTTTCCATGGAGCTTCCCAGACAATTGAAACTCTCCATTATAAGGAGCATCTGTCTTCCCTAATGAGTGGACCATTCCATTCAAGGTACACAATGCAGGGCTGTTTAACACAGGCAAACTACATTACTAGCTGAAAACAATTAAAATGGTACCATAAATATCATTACATCAAGGCCTTTTTAACATCATTAGTGCATCTCAACATGCAAACAGAATCACAGTTTGAATTTTAAAACACATAATCTCATTTTGGCACAAGGACATACCCGTCCCACTAAATAGGCCTAACATACTCAGTTGAAACATGCTGTGACACTGGTAAGAAAGATGAGGTTTCAAGCTACCTAGCAAACATTTGATGGTGTCTCTAGACACTCAGAACCTACTCTATTTTGATCCCATTTACCTGGGCAACACTTGAACAATAAAGCAAGCCTGTTTTGTTGTGTGCAGTGTTTTGTGTGCGTGTGTGTGGAATGTTGAATGCACGTGACCTGTAAAGCTAGCAAACTAAACATGTGTGCAACCATGTAAAACTGCTAGGCTAGACAGCAAACACAACATTCATGAAACATGATGTAGCACCAAAGTTCACGACCAAAGGATGTAGCGCAGGCAAGGAAACAGTTAAACGTGAGAGAACTGATGATTTCATTGGCGTCTGTCATTTCAGACGCCGTGATGATGAACTCACAGGGTCCATCTTCACAGCTGCTATTAGATTCTATTAGATGCTATGTTGACTACGACGGGAACCAATCAGAGTGAATCTCCTCCTATATTCTAATTTCTCTGGTGATGTCATCACGACGCATGATGGAGGAAGTATTGACATAGGCCTACTGCCCGGTGGTGCGCACCTCGAGCGCAGGTCTGATTTACCGCGTTGTTATCATTGAAGGGGTGAAAGGACGTTCACCCCTCAATGAGCTAAGTAACCGATTCGCACCCAAATGCTCTGGTGTCTGTGACCTCCCATTGGAAGCCCCGCTCCCGGAATGCACAGGCTGCGCCTGCCACTACTCTCCTGATCTCTCTCGCTCTCTCTCTCTCTCTCTGTCTTTCTGTCTCTCTCTCTCTCTGCCTTCCACTGGGCTAGTCAATAGAGTGATAGTTATTCACGTAGAACTGCATACACCCTCCACGCTAGTGTGGATGGCTGTTAATTTGAGCCCACTACTGTATGTGCTTTCTACTGGTTTTGCCCAGTAGTGTAACTACTAGACCCGATTGCAGTGTATTTTGAATACAAATTTGAAGTGTGACATGTCACGTGTGTTTGAACAGCGCCAGTAGTTTTGCACTTAAACAACTGAAACCACTAAAACTGTCTTTATTGGCCTAGTTCTACTCGAACCAGAAGCTCTCGCTGGTAACTCCTCCCTCTGTTCCCCCAGCTACACCGAAGAGAGAAAGAAGACCCCTGTTTCCAGTCCTCCCTCTCCAGTAACTGACCACCCCTGCTGCCCACCTGAGCGAACCATGAACCGTTGGACATTAGAGCCCGTCCTGGCCGTAAAAGACTGTTTTATGGACATTAGAGCCCTCCTGGGCATACAGTGACTGGGTTAGGGAAACATTTGACTCAAACTGATCCCTTGTCTCCTGGTGTCCATGTGTTGCGGTGTAAAGTGTTCTCCTCAGGTTGGTGGTTGGTAAATGGGGGCGCCATCTAGAAATATGTGCGCCCCCTACCTGTGACAGAAGCGTGCAGTTATGAAACCCATTTTCAAGTACAGAAAAAATCAGAGCACAACTCCAGTTGGAGCTGTATTCTTAGGTTTACGTAAAGCCTTTGATACTGTTTGATAATGTTCTCGCCTCCTTTGTTATTTTAATTTGTCTACACAAACACTGACATGGCTCTCCACATACCTAGCTTTTAAAAAGGGTGCAATGTGTCAGAGTAAAAATGCATAGTCCAGTTATGTAACAAACAATGGGCGTGCCACAAGGATCTGTGTTGGGTCCTGTTCTTTTAGTTTATACATCAATGACTTGCCACAACACTTTAATGGAGTTGATGTATAACTATGCAGATGATACTGTGTATTTGTGGATGGTAAATATGTTCTGATAGCAGTGGAGAAATGACCAAATGCTATGCATTGCGAGGTATGGCTCAATGGCTTGAGCAGTCCTGTCTGACCTTCCTCCATAAAACCAAGGGGCAGACTGCAACTACAAGCATTAAAGGTGTACTGTGTGTGGTGATCAGAATAGGTATTGCAACTAAGCTGCTCATTGAAACTTAATTCAATAATTTCATGAATATTTACTAATAAACTAATATTTACTAGTATGACCAAAGTACAGAAAGTATTGCAAGTAAAAATGTCTATTTCTGGAAATACAAGATGGCAAACATGGAGAATATCCCCCTTTTCATGTATAAAATTACATTTTCTCGGCCATAATGAATAGGCTACTTAGAATTTGATGGTGGTGATAAGTGTTCATGGATGGGCAGCATGATTTCTAGAAATAAACTATAAAATAATTACACAGTGCACCTTTAAAATTAGACATGAATCTATTGCTATAGTTACCAAATTTAAATATATTCGTGTTACACTGGATTCTAACCTCAACTTCAAAAGGCATGTTGAGTTGGGTTGTTTATTGTACTTATGTACATGTTCATAATGTCTTTGATGTTTGATGTCCTGCCAGGGACTGCAGATGTACAGTAAATTAGCCTGAGGTTAACTCTAGTATAAAGCGTAAAATGGCAACATTTACACCCTTAAAAATGATGGGTTGAAAATAACCCAATTCTTACTACCGTGCTGGGTAACTATTGGACCAACCTCGCATTGGGTTGTATTTATACAATGAATTGGGTTATAAATTTCAACCCAACAGGTTGAGTAAAACAATTAACTCAAATGTGGGGTTATTTCTAACCAAACCGTTATATTGAATGTACTTCATTGTTGGGTTATTACATCATATCCTATATATGGGTTATACAGCCCCAATATTCTGTTTAAATTACTTAATTATGAAGTTAAATTTACCCAATAAATGTATCACTTATTATATGTGACACAGACTGTGCAAAATAAGCACACCAGTTTGTGCAATACATTGATTTTATTGTCCCATTTTGTTTTCCCACTTTTCAACAAAGATGATTGCATTTAAATATAAAATAGAGCAATATAACAGACATGTTATCATACAGTCAAAAAAGGCAGGAAGGGATATTATTCAAAAACATGGACAAAAAAAATTGAAAAATGATAGGGTAACAACAAACTGGGAAACACTTTCAAGCATTGCACATTATGGAAAACTCATTATTTACTAATATAGAAAAATAACATAGCCTACTTTTTCAATATACACTTTCAAAGTTTACAAAGAAGACCCATGTTGAAAGTGAAGGGCATTATGCCTTCAAGTTGTTTCTAGGAGCACATTTTTACTTTGGGAATAGAATGGGGAAAGGTTATATGAGAACCTCAATGTTGATACAGAGATTAATAAATGTGTTTGTAAGACTGCTTTGTGACAGTACCTAAACACTAGAAACAACCAAATAGCTGAGGTCATTGTAGTGTCACCATGAATTTGCTGTATTGGTGTAAACCAGGGGTGGGGAACCTATGTCTGGCCGGAGGGCCCGTTTGAGCCCTTGAGGCGTTTTATCCAGCCCAGCCTGAGACAATTTTAATATTATGCAGCTTCATATGAAATATGGCAAATTTTTGTAAAAGAAACATTTGCAATACAATGAAAGTTATATTCAGGGGACAGGGGACATATAGAAGTTAAGGTCTGTTACAAGGTGCTGCATTGGTGTATAGGCCTAGAGTGCAGGGGGAAATCCTACTTGGTTTGTGTTAAATTGTACGGCCCTCGGAGGACTTTCACGGCCCTCAGAGTAATTTGAAGTGGCCTTCAAATGAAAAACGGTTCCCCACCCCTGGTGTACACTTACAATAATACACAGTGTTTCCAAAACA
The DNA here is from genome assembly GCF_034702125.1 of Engraulis encrasicolus. Taxonomy (NCBI): domain Eukaryota; kingdom Metazoa; phylum Chordata; class Actinopteri; order Clupeiformes; family Engraulidae; genus Engraulis; species Engraulis encrasicolus. The sequence continues at coordinate 54,934,765 of NC_085870.1, read as the reverse complement.
AAAGTTAAGCAGTGCATTCTGTGTAGAATTTGCAATAAAATCTTAGCTGGGTTCCTTTTAAAGGACTGGCGCATTGAAGCTGGAATTGCTGCCCCGCCTCCTGGGTACAGGCCTCGTCAAAACTAGCCTCTGAATGCAACACCTACTGCGACTATGAATGTACAAAATCTATGAAAAGAAAAAACACACATGCGCGACATATTACAAAAATTATAAAATGATGATGACATTGCAAGACAGGTCAGACCATCTGTGAAATAGCTAAATAAGAAAGTGTTAGCTAGTAAAGAAAGTGTTGGCTATTAAAAACAAATATCAGAAAACAAAAATGCTTCTGATATGAGGATCCAATTGAATGAGGTCATATCACTAGCAATGAAACTCAATTTGGTCAAGGCTTAAGTGTATAAGGATGCACTAGTGGTAGCCAAACTATTGCAACACGGACAAAACAGTGACTTACCCACAGTAGGCGAGTGCTGCACAATGAAGAATGCCTCCTTTCTTTCAGCAACATCCAAGCAAATAGCCTAAAAAAATGGTGAGAAACACATTTGAAATTATTCTAACTGAATAATAGGCCGCATCCATTTAGTTGCAGCAAAATATATTTTTAAGTAGGCTATGCTCATCACATTACACCAAGGAGGTCTATCATTGCATTACACCAATGTCAATACATTATTTTTCTTTGAAAAGCACCGTATTCCCTTTGGCCTGCCCACACCGAAAACTATAACTATATAACTATACTATTTATAGGGCCCACTACTCACGGCAGTCAGTCGGTGCACAGCACTGTGACAGGTGACAGCTCTGTTCAGTCCTGGACGTCTCCTTCCTTCTTTTCATAGCTGCAATCATATAGCAAATAGAAAGCCACATTGTTGTTAAACCAGAGGTAGTAGCCAGAGGTGGAACGTAACTAAGTATTTTTACTTCGTTACTGTACTTAAGTAGTTTTTTCTGGAATTTGTACTTACTTGAGTAAAAATAAAAATGCAGACTTTTACTTTTACTCAATTACATTTTTTGACAATTACTTGTACTTTCTACTCCTTACATTTCTAGGAGAAGACTTTGTTACTAGTTACATTTATCCTAGGTTTTCCTGTTGTGTTTCGTGGATATTTCAGTAGCCTCAGCTGCGGGCAGGGAGGCGGGACCAAGCCCCTCTTCCAAATTGACACCCAGACAGAAAATATACTTTTAAAAACATTAACAGGACTCCATAGTCATGTTCAAATAGAACCGAAAACCGTTGCAGACACTTTTTCCTATTGGATCAAGTAGGTAGACATGGAGAAAGACAGCCATTGCGTGAGTAGGCCTACTTGTACTTTTGTACTGAAAAGTACATTTAAAAGTTAGTACTTAGGACTTTTACTTAAGTACGTTTTTGGGAAACAACTTTTACTTTCACTTGAGTAATTTTTTCGCAGGGTACTTCTACTTTTACTTAAGTACACAACTTCAGTACTTCTTCCACCTCTGGTAGTAGCTATACCATGCTCGCTGACATACAGTGTTAACCGTCCTGACATGTCTGCATATCGAAGCCCAATTCGCGGACGTCCAGGCTTATCTGAAAAGCTGGTTCTAAAACCACACAGACTAGCATTCAGCCATGAACTAGCCTACCTTGAGCAGAGCTGCAGATGCCAGCAGCAATAGTCCAACTGAATAGGGATACACGGCACGTCCGTATTTTCCGTTGTTGTTAATTTCTCTAACTTGTGCTGATTTGTGCTACTTATTCCACGCGAACACGCGGCAGAGAGTTGATAATATTTGCCCGCCGAGAGACCAACTTCAGAGCGGCGGCACTGCGGCCAGTTATTTGTGTCGCGAGTTACCGTGGAAACCAAAAGACGGTTGGACACAGATTGAAGTTACAGGCGAGTTTCGTGAAATTAAAATTCATCCCATCTGGTTTCGAGACGAGATTCATTCCAGTGTTTCTTATGATTAGATTAGTTGACTCCATTTCCATTGCTTTAGGTAATTGAGAGTAACCAACGGTTAGGTTTGTGTAGAGACTACCTTGGGCAACGGTCTTATTCTATGGGTTCATACTTCATAGATCGATCGTATGGAAGATAAGAAATGCGTTGGATGAACGAATGGCTATCACACATCTATCAGCTTTAGGCAGTTAACTAAAGTTAGCTGGAGACAAAACAGTAAAAACACATTACAAACCTTCATTTTTGTTGAAGACTCCGGTCAGTTCACTTCTTCCAGGGCGGGCAGGCAGAAAGAACGTTATCTGCAGGGAACTCTGATTTCAAACGTAGCAGGGCAACACAGTGTTGGGTACAATAAACCAGCGAGTTGGGTTATTGTGTAACCTAACTAATAACCCAATCAGCAGAGTAGCATAGATGTTCCCCACTGTACCAATATTGAGTTAGAGTAACCCAACACTGCATTAGAATAACCCAACACGTTTACCCAACAGCTGTTATTCAGCACTTGGGTTGACAAAACAACCCAGCATTTCTTAGTGTGTATGTTTTATTTGTACATGGCCCCTAATGAATTGCAATGGAATCTAATTGAATTGAAGATTGAGGAGGGTGCCATCCCTTAGGCAATTTCATATACACATGTACAGTACAGGCTAAAAATGTTGACACACCTTCTCATTCAATGCATTTAGTCATACATTCCAACTTCTGAATTTATAACAGGGGCTGTATCTTTTAGGGGGGGGGTTACTTATGTGGTGCTTGCTGGTGTGAGGAGGGCTGGGCTGGCACTTTTATGAGTCAATCACGGAAAACAAATCCGTCCAGGGGCACGGAATTTTGGCAAAATCTGTCAAACTGACACCGATTTCGTGTCCCAAAGATCCATGGCCATTCCACGGAATTCTGAGAGATCAGGCTGGTGGAGGACATGCTCTCTAGAACGCGTTTTATGCTCTGGCTTGTAAGTATTTTTCCTTGTCTGCGGTGTCAGAAGTAAAGTGCATCACAGGCAGCCAGCCAGCTTTTCATGCATGCGGGCATCACATGCTCATTTAGTCTTCACAGGAATCTCCAAGCCCATGTACAGTATGTCAAGTCATACCAAGCTTACTAATGAAATGCAGTTACATTACATTAGACTTAGCTGGCGCTTTTATCCAAAGCGACTTACAGTTCATGTTTGAAGTATCGGACATTGATGACAGTCCCTGGAGCACCAGTGTGTGATAGTATGCAGCACCTGTGATAACTGGGTATCCTCATGGCTCCCAAATCTGCATACCATCCCTCTTCCTGATCCCTGTAGCTCTCCATGTGCCCTACACGACCGCAGGCCTGTAGATGCTTCTTACTGTCATTACAGTAACAGTTGTCCTCAAAATAAAACTCATAGCGAATGTCAAGCAATCTTTCATCTTGAGCTTGTTTCTGTCTCTTTTTTATATATATATATATACCCCTTCCCTCTGTTTATGTTGTCTTCATGTCAGGAGTTTCTCATGAGTGTGCGGTTTATTGTACAGATTCTACAAACATACAAGAGCCATGCTTTTCTCAAATTTGATGATTTATTAGGTTTCCAGATCATTGAAAGGAGGCCCAAGTAAGTAGTCACTGGTGCAGACTAATATAGGATGTTTATTGAGCACTGACATATTCTCTGGATTCATTAGTTTTCCTTCATGGTCTGTAAGAAAAGCACACAAACAAAGTCAAATCCCAACTCATCATACCACAAGACAGCAGGAGAGAGCAAGATAGAAAGAGAAGACACTGGAAAGCATTTCAAGCCAATTAAAAAGCCCTCGAGTTAACTTTCAAACTTAAGGAAGTAGGGCAACTTACTTTCTTAAGTCTAACTGGCAGCAATGCTTTAGTGTGCGGGTATCGGCTCACAGATCTACATTTTATCCATGGGATCGTGATGTGAAGTAGGACTAAATCAAACGGTATGGCAAGAGGAAGAAAGGAAGATACTTCCGATTCAAGTCAACGTCAAAGCACTGTATGCATTCAGTACACAGCACATATTGCAGTGTGCATATATTGCAGTGTGCGACACTTAGTTGGAATTAATACACTTCTATCAGTCGGTCCTACTTGTTGGTAGGTGCTCAATTAAAGCTAGGCTTACCGTCTCGATCCACTCTGTGAAGGCGGAGATGCGTGTGAAGACAGTGGGTTTCTTGGGCGTGCTGCAGCCTTCAGCGGACACGAAGCTGGCGATGCCGTACACCACGGGCGTCCCATTCACCGTGCAGGTCATAGGGCTGCCTGAGTCACCCTGCAGGGAAGCAGACAGGGGGACAAACACTTCAGTTTTCCCGAGCCCAGGGAGAGAGAGGGCCCAGAGATTGGTCCTCATTACATTGTATGTATTGTGTGGGGGTGCCTTTCAAATGACGTTGTCGTGGGCCCAGCCAAATATGTCAGCGGCCCTGACTCTGACTCTGCGCATCACAAGAGAGCAAACACTTGCTCACAAGATTGAATTTTACATTGTATTACACTTAAGGTGGGCATACACTGCGATATTTTCAGTCATGGGAATTCAGGTCCTGGTCACACTGTACGAGAGAACTGCAGAGTTTAAAAGTTCACATCTTAAGAGTCGACTCACATCCTCACAGTATACGAGCCGAGGGTCGAATGCGAGGAGAATGCTCACACTGTATGACATGACAGGCTTGTTTTCCAGAATTGCAGATGAAAAACTCGGAAGGGAAACGCAGACCTGAAGTGGAAGTGAGGATGTGCTCAAGAGCACATATCGCTCCCCTGGCAATTTGTGCCTTTTTGTGCATGGGTAGTGTCAAATAAGGTCATAGCAGTGCTTCAACTGTGTGATTCACTCACAAGAAGCGACCAGGATTTCAAACAGTTTTGATTTTCTTGTGACCATACGACTGCAAATCGCAAGCTGGTCGAGAGGTGAAGTCACTTTACCGTACCCCATGTACACTACACAATGTGAGACTCATGATTGACCTTCGATTGAGCAAAAATCAGACTGATTCCCAAAAAATTGAGCTACTGACAAACTGTGACAGAATCGGACCAAAAATTGCACAGTTTATGCCCGGCCTTAGCAGACACTTTCATAAGCAGCTTAGTTATTTGGTGTATGTACGGGAGTGTACGTATATGTTCCCCGGGTCCTATGTTCCCCAGGTCCTATGTTCCCCTGTCTTATATGGGACTGGGGAACTTAGAACCCTCTTTCTAAAAAAGGGTTCTATGTTCCCCACATTGTATCTAACCCTTCCTAAAACCATCCCTAAACTTAACCTGTCAGTAATGCAATGTTTCCAAGTTTTCAAATTGTTCCCTTCCCAAAACCATCCCTAAACTTAACCTGTAAGTAATGCAATGTTTCTGAGTTGTAAATTTGTGCCCTGACCAAAACTATCCCTAAACTAACCTGTCACAGGTGCAACAATAACCTGCGCTTTGACATGCGGCAGCAGTCTACTTGGAAGCAGCAAGGAAAATAGAACCCTTTTTTGAAAAAAGGGTCCCAAGTTCCCCGGTTGCAGGGAAAATAGGACCCGGGGAACGTAGGGATGACATTACATTACATTACATTGCACTTAGCTGACGCTTTCATTTATTCAAAGCGACTTACAGTTAATGTAGTCTGCGTTAGTTCTGCCAGGAAGACTCAGATCACCTGTGCATTCCGCAGAGCCAATCAGCGGCTGCCATTTCCTTTATAGCGACGTGTCTAACTCTCCCTTCTTGCTGGCTTTAGGCATGGCCAGTCCGAAATCTCCTCCTCCATCCCCACCGCCACCAGCTGGGTCCAGTCTTCCTGTCCGGGGGGTTAAAGGTCCAGTTCCTGCTGCACGGCTACGGCAGGCTCTACTGGATCCGCCAGCGCAAGGCCCGGGCTGATGATTGGACCTACGCCAAATACTGTCTACTTATGCCAATTCCATTGTCAACCATGTTAACATTAAATCGTTAAATACGAATTCCTCTCTCTGAGTCTTAATGGCAGAATTATTTTTCAGGGTATTGGTTACAGTCCCTGGAGCAATGTGGGGTTAGGTGCCTTGCTCAAGGGCACTTCAGCCATGGATGGAGATGTAGGGAGAGGTCAGGGGGGATTTGAATCTGCAACCCCTAGATTGAAAGACCAACTCTCTAACCACTAGGCCACGGATGACCCTGTATGTACAACATATTGGTTAGATTCCCTGGAGTCTAGGTGCTATGCTCCAGGTAGAGGCCATGGATAACTCGGCGAACACATCAGAAGAGACTCAAGCTACAAAGAGTCGCTGAAAATGTGCCCATAGCAAGAGCGACACGGGTGATAAAAGTGACAGAGTATGACCGTTCGAAGTAGAATGCAAGTATTCCAACATTCATATTGGCTGCAGCGGCACCGAAGCGCCTCATAGCTTAGCACAATATTCTCTGAAGTTCAAGTACAAATCATTCAAGTCACTGAAATCGCCTTTTGTCGCCCCAAATCACTTTTGTCGCTTCTGTCGCCAGCTCCTCCATACAAAGTCAATTACTTCTGTTGTCGGTGTCACTAGTCGATCTGGTGAATTCGTGCCATTAGGGTGTAGGACATCACCCACATCATTCCTACGTGCGGGATTTCAATCTGCAACATCTCCCGATTCATTCAGCCAAAGTCAGGACTGGGGCAGGGGTGGGGTTTAAAAAAAAACAGAAGATGGAAGCCCTTGGTGAGCAGAATTTATTTCTGTTTATGCTTTAAAGGTACACTGTGCAGGAAATGGTCAAAAAAGGTACTGCAACTATGCTGCTCATTGAAACTGTATTGCCCATTGCCAAATTTGATCTTGTCATGACATTTTGCTAGGTAATAAACTAATATTTTCTAGTATGGCCCAAGTAGGCCTACAGTCATTTTTGCAGCTAAGAATTGCTATTTCTGGAAATTCAAAATGGCGGACTATGGAGAAGAGCCCCCTTTTAATGTATAAAAAGTGCAATTTTGAATGAGTCATAATGAATACTTAGAATTTGATGGTGATGGTAAGTATTCATGAAAAAGGTAACATTAGTAAATGGGTAGCATGAATTCTGGAAATAAACAGCTAAAAATCTTGCACGGTATACCTTTAAGTCCTGTTTTAGGGGATTTGTGTGGTTTTTGTATGTTGTCTCACCTGACAATTGGTGCTGTCCCCTTCTCCCCCACAAACCATGATGTCTTTGACAGTGCTGCCCCAGTACTCTGGAGCGCTGCAGGTCTTGTAGTCCACCAGAGGCATGTAAACCTGCTTCAACAGCTGTGACATCACACCAGAGGCTGTAAAAAGGGGCGAAGGGATAGAAACAGAGAGAAACACAACATTATCTATTTCACTAGTATACATACAGTACATATATGTGTGTGTGTGTGTGTTCAAAGATCTGAAACTCATATGCACAGCCAGGTTCCAAGTGTTGGTGAAATGCAGTCGTGTGTGTGTGGTATGCTCGAAGCATGTGTGTGTGTGTGTGTGTGTGTGTGTGCGCGTGCGTGTGGGTCCTATGTGTGTGTGTGAGCTGGATAGATCGAGAGTCTCACCTTCTGTCATCCCCCATCCGGTAAGGTAACAGGCACTTTCATCTGGCAGCTCCTCGCCTGCTTTGGGCAGGGTGGCGGGCTGGACATATTCATTTATGGCAGCATCATACAGCATCTTCACCAGGGCGATGTCAAACCTGAAACAGCGTTACTTTGGGTTAAACAATGGGTATCAGAACCAGGACAAATTATAGGCCTACTACAGTGCCGTAGGTAGGTATAATGATCAGAATGGTATTATTGGGGTGTTGGCTGATTCTGACAGCACTGTGGCGTTAAAACAACATCTATAGTGTACATTTTGTGTTAGCAACGTCAAATGAGGCCTTTGATCAACTTTTCCACTCGTTTTGTAGGTGTTTTTGTTACTTTTTCACGCTCATATTTTTTTCTTCAAATGTTCGGAAAATGCTACTCTGTTTCAAGGAAGATGATCCAGCTTTTTGCCGCCAGTAGCATACTGCCAAGCTAATAAGGCAATACAGAAGATAGCAGAGAAGACCACTACATGGGTTAGACAATGAAACTGAAACACCTGTCATTTTAGTGTGGGAAGTTTCATGGAGAAATTGGACCACCCTGATGGTAGGTCTTCATTAATTGCACGTTGCACCAGAGCAGTGTAAAGGTTCAATTAACAGGGTAAGAGAGCAGTTTTGCTCAAAATATTGCAATGCACACAATATTATGTTTTCAGAGTTCAAAAAAGGAGACATTCTTGGTGTGTGTGTTGCTGGTGCCTCTTTGACCAAGACAGCAAGTCTTTTTTGTGATGTAGATATGTGACTGAGGTGTTCTTGCACCTGTTCATCCCCATCGGAGCGCGAACGTGCGACCTCGTCAATTACATCGGTTCGGAAATGAGAGGCACAGTCAGAAACCGCTGGACTAAACTACCAGTCCCACAGCATCGACACTGTATGAGGCTATCGGGAGGTTTACCAACGTTCCACGGCAACTCTGCTAGTTAGCCTTCGTTACACTCTTCCCCTTGAACCTCACTCCCATCCCTGGCCAATCGGCACCATTGTGACGGTGATCTTCTTGCACCTGTTCGTCCCCCGCCTGGGATGCGAACCTGCGACCTCATCAACTACATCGGATCAGAAATGGGAGGCACAGTACGATACCACTGGACTAAAGGACCAGTCCCCTAGTCTAGTGCTATCCCTGTATGAGGCTTTCGGGAGGGAGGTTTTTTAACTAACGTTCCACGCCAACTCTGCTAGTTAGCCTCCGTTACAAAGACCCACGGTATCCAAGGTTATGTCTGCATAGGCCTACCAAGAAGGATTAACCACATCCAACAGGATTAACTGTGGACGCAGGAGGACGCTGACTGAAGGGGGTGTTTGGGTGCCAACCCGGACTGTATTAAAAAAAAAACATTAAACCACAGCTGTCCAAATCACGGTAGAATTAATTTTTCCCTTAATATTTCCATCAGAACGGTCAATTGGGAGCTCCACAGGATCAATATAGGGCCTACTGTATAAGGCTGATCACCCAAACATACCTTTCAGGCAGCATCCTTGCATCCACAGTTAATCCTGTTGGTTGTGGTTCACCCTGCTTGGTGGTATAGGCCTATAGACATTACCTTTGATACCGTGTCTCTTTCCCTCACAATAAATAAATTATACTATTAAAAAACATTTAAAAAACTAGCCTACACAAGTTGGATGGTCCATTTTCACTGTAGCACAGGATGTGCAAGACTATATTATTTTCAAAAAGAATTGACTTCTGCAACTTCTGCTGACTTCTGTAAGCAAAGGACAGTTTCCCATGTCTTCTGGGTCTAGTTCAAGTGAGCTCGGGTGCTAGGAGAATGTTAAAGCCCTCATTTGCACACATGAAGCACTCTTAATATGGTCAATTTTCAATACCTTTAATTCTTGGAGTGCTAGAGTGAGACTACAACAGCTATATATTCCATGATATCATGAACCTATACAATGATTTAAATGACAAAATGTCTAATATACACTCAATCATGGTAAATCAAAGGAAATTCAAAAATGTATGTAATAACTATGACAATTATTCCCTCTGCATCTTTAATACTGAGTGACTCAGCCTTTCTGATGGTCTTATACCTGGACACTCATATTGTCCATCAGTACAATTCATTTTGAAATGTTCTTCTTTGTTGTTTTATCTTATTTGGATGTTTATTACATCTCACTGATCCCCGTCCCAACTTATTTGAGATGTGTTGCAGTTATCAAATTAGAAATGAGTACATATGTTCCTTAAAACAATATTTTTTTCTCGGTTTTAACACTTAATATGTTGTCTTTTAACTATTCTCCATCTAATGAATGGTTTGAATGTTTTGAAAATGATCATCTTGATTTTATTCACAGTTTACCAAAACGTCCCAACTTCACCGGAGTTGGGGTTTGTAGTTCCTGAAGAAAATGAACTATCCCAACACTGCCACTGACCCGTCATCCACTCTGGTGTTGTTCCACTGAGGGTGAAGATGGATCTGCTTCACCCTCTTGTACATCTCCTGGCCTCCGTAGTCGATCAGGTTATGCTCCCCCAGCACGATGCGGCGCTGCTCATCACTATAAACACAGGTACAGATTACGGCACAGGCCTACCATGCTCAGGCCCTGGAACCCAAGAGTCAGTGGGGCCTTGAAGCCCAAGCCTCTGTATTTCCATTTTCATATTGCGTTAAAATCTCACTTTTAACACGGTAGGCCTATTATCAAAATTTCTCAATAATAAACCCCTGAATCATTTTCTAAACTAGCAACACTCATGGAGGTGGGGCTTTCTTGTTGTCCGGCGCAAGGGCCCAAGGAGTCATTAACCGTTCCTGAACAAACAGATATATTTATTGGTGTCTTGGTGTCGATTTAATGCCATCTTAGGTGAAGGAAATATGAAAATAG